>NW_015373922.1:319151-333297 GCF_001272555.1 Dufourea novaeangliae | reverse complement strand
AATGTTGAAAAAGTTGCAATTGGTCGGAATCGCGAAGAAAATAGTAAAGGTCGCTTTTTGCGATTTTTTTATCTCAGATTGTAATGAAAATTTTACGAATACATTGCTTAGATTTATATTAGTTATGCGCATGCTAGAAATTTGTCTTTTTGCGACTTTTTTATCTGAGATTGTAATGAAAATTTAACAAATACATTGCTTAGATTTATATTAGTTATATGCATGCTAGAAATTTCATCGAAATCGGTTAACGTTGTTATGAGATACAAACGGTTAAAAATGTTAAATCGCAGTTTTTCGCGACTTTTATCCTACAACTGTAGTATATGTATCTACAGATTCTTACATCTTTCGATGCCTGTTACTCGTTTCTGTATTAACTGATTTCAATAAAAGTTCAGCATGTATATAACTGACATAAATCTTCGAAATGTATTTATTAAATTTTCATTAGTCTCAGACAAAAAGTTGTAAAAAACGACATTTACTATTTTCTTCGACATTCTGAAAAGTCGCAAATTTTTCAAAATTTGTTAACAAATAATTTATTAAACTAATCTTTCGAACGTTACAAAGAAACTCAAGTCACTTGGAGCAATTTTGAAAGAGTTGTTCTGTTTTAAAGGGTGTACGAATACTTTTTTGGCTCACTATATCTACTACGGGAAATTGTTCGGAAATATGTATTACTCAACTATTAAAAAGATAAAAAGAACGAGAAAATATATATTTAGAATATACGAAATATACTATACTTCGGATTGAATTTAATTATAGTTTCCTGGAAAAAACGGTGTTATTGCTTCTTTTAACTTTATTCGATTAATTAAAGTAGTTATTTATTAAAGCGACAATTCATATATTTACTTATGTTCTCATATCTTGAAGGATATTTCTAATAGAATAAAAAACGTGGCTTACGTAGAAAAAAATTATATTCTAAACATAAAATATAATGCTTTACTGAAAATATGATTTATGTAATTCTGTAAGCAAGTTGAAGTGTTAAGTGCTGTATTAAACGACCAAGCAATAAATGATTACATATTAGTTTGATCCAAGAATTATTTGAAATATAAGATAAATAATTTTAATCGGAAAAAAAATTGACATTACATTTGTGAGCCTTATCCCACTGTTCTGGTATCTGAAAAACGAGTGAAAATTCCAAGCTTGTTTATAAATCTCGTTCAAATCGAAGTGAAAGGATAACCACGAGTCGATGAAAACAGAACAAAGTAAGCGCTAATAAGGTAATACATTTTCGCTGTCCTATTATTGAAAACATTAATAATGTAATCATAAAAATGGTAGATTCTAAAGATAAATGAATTGTTTTCAACGGTGTGCATAAAAACAAACGACTATCGATATACAGGGTGTGTACCTACAAATGAACTAAAAAAAGTCTTGTGTACAAATACTTTTGGTTTATTTATTATAATTAATATATAGAGTAGTTAACTTGATCACTTCGAATAATGACTTAACAGTACACTTTATGAACATTTTGAGGCGTGGAACTTAAATGGCATCAAGGGGACCATCTTATAAGGTACGTGCATTTTTGGAAGTGGAGGAATTTCGGGAGTTTCTATAATCACCTTGATTTTTTTAACGGAGTAACTTATTTTTTTGTACAATACATCGATAACTCTACCAAATTCTGAGTAAAAATGTGTTAACCTTCATATGTCCTAAACCTAATAGTTGACGAGCACCTATAGCTTCCAGATAGTAAGTACGTATTAAAGATTATTTCGTAAATATCTCGTTAATTATTAGGTTTAGGACTCAACACATTTTTACTCAGAATTTGATACTCTATCGATATGTGGCACAAAAAATAGGTCATCCTTGAAATCTCTAAAGTATAAGATGCGCCTCTTGATGCCATTTAAGTTTCACGCCTCAAAATTTTCATAAAGTGTACCGTTAAGTCATTATTCCAGGTGATCAAGTTAACTGAAACACCCTATATATTAATTATAATAAATAAACCAAAGTGTTTCCACACAAGACTTTTTTAGTTCATTTGTAGATACACATCCTTGTTTTCAAATAAATAAACTTGTTATTTTATTTGTTCTTTTTATATATTTCCATTTGAAATCAAAAATGCCCTACCTTGCTTTAAAGTAATAGGATCTCTTTCTAACACAATTACAGCGAACGGACTGATGTGAATCCATTTGCGACAATGGCAACGGTCTCATCGACTTATTATTATTTATTTATTATTTATTATTAAATTTCAAGAAAACAGGGACAGCAATAACAAGTCATTCAATGATACGTCACTAATTATTAACACCTGTGTATGAAAAAATGATCGACGGGTATAGCAGGATAACAGTGTCAAAACTGCCCTTAGACTATTTTGGATTTATGATATACCATTCGATAGCTTGTCAACAAAAACAAAGTCTGTGACAAGTTTCAACCCTCTATCATCTCAATCAGAAGAGCAGTAATAGGAAATATTCGGATGGTCGGTTTTCCTTATGTTTCTTGTTTAATGACGCACAAAAATTGTGTAAAAAATCTGACAGATGGTAGGTACTTGGGACCGTGGTAGTGAACTTTTTCCAATTTCTTGGTTGAAAATCTTAGTTGTGAAAAACTAATGACGCTAAAACGTTACCATTAAAGAAGTCTCTAAAATACACTAACTTACTCCCGAACCAATTTTCTTGTACCATTACAAAAACAGAATAATTAAGGGTGGCAGAGTTAGGTGGGACACCCTGTATATTCAATTTTCATTACAATCTCAAATAAAAAATTGATAAAAAGCAACCTTTACTATTTTCTCCGCGATTCCGACAAATTGCAACATTTTCCAAATTTTTTACACATCATTTAGTGAACAGATTTTCCTAACTTCACGAAAGAACTCAAGTCATTTGGACCAACTTTAAAAAACGTTGTTCTGTTTCAAAGAGTGTACAAACACTTTTTTTATCCACTGTATATCACTTCGATTCCATTCACGTGTCCTTGTTGTTTCGATCTTGCTTTCAAAGGAATGCAAAGTGCATGGGTTGAGCTGGCTATATTTATTTTTTAGTTCATACACACTGGTTAATAGTTTTCCGATACCATGTGTTCGTTCAAAGGTCTTGCGGAATGTTCAATCACGGATAAAATTGTCAATGAAACATGGACGTCAAACGCTGACGTATGTATAGGTTACACTTAAAATCGAAGTGTGACGTAGAGAGTGTATTTTTTATAATAATACTGATGACGTGTTTCACATTGTTGTTCATAAAGTTATACAGAGTGTACGGTGGCTCAATAATCTTTATCACTAGGACAATGGAGATCAATCGGGTAGCACAACGTAAACTCCCGCCGTCCGTGAGTATGTATTGAGACACCCGTTCATAATGCACCACATTTTATCGTCTTAGAGTCGCGTAATTATGACATATTCAGCTTTAATATTACCTGAACAATATGTCTTTAGTCAACAATATACCTTCAATCAGTCTGCAATCATTTTTCGAGATTATTTCACATTTGACATTTGTTTTAATACTTTCGAACGGAAGTGTACTGAAAATAGGAGAATTTCTAATTAGATCTTGAGCTATTCTATAATAGATATTAGAAGAGATCATGTCTGAGATATGAATGCTACAGATGTAGCAAATACATAAATTAGTTCAAGGAAGTGTACCTTATACTAACGCCGTTTTTCCCCTCATACTATAGTAACAAGAAACACAAAGGCGATCTTAGCAGCATAACATTTGTATATGCACGATTCCCACAAATGTACAATAAAATTGGATAGCATCATTGGAAGGCAGTAGCATCTTTTAAATCTTTTTAACCGGGGAAAAACAAATTACCTCATCATTTGTATTCGACATATTACCTAATAATACCACATTTAATCATAGAATAATACCTTGTAGCGGCCAACGGCACGTACAAAGAAAGAACATTTGGCGTGCAAATGGTTGGCGAGTTTTATGATACCCGCGCCAGCAGAGCTATTTTTGGGAAAGCCGTTATCTTTCCGCTTTGATTTGCAGTTTTTATACGACGCACATTTTTGCCTTTAGAAACTTTCGTTAGGGATCTTAATAGCTATACGGGTGTCATAATCCTCGAGTTTCCGAAGGGTTGCGAAGCGGGGCCAGATGACCGGTGATCGGCCACGTCACGCGCCTTGGGGACCTGTAGGAAATTCCGCTGCGTTGCCAAACCTCCGCCATGGGTCTCACTTCCGCCAAGTCACACCCCTCTTCCTAAGGCAGCGCGCTAAAGGCGCAAAGAATAGGTGGCGTGATTGGACTGTTAGGATGCGCTTGATTGGTTAATGCCTACGCGCTACGTTAACCAATTAGGATAACTTCCGGTTTTTGAGGACAAAAAAAACTTTTGGGTGGACAAACTTGGACAAGTCGTGGACAATTATATTCAACTTGAGAATTAAGGAAAAATGTTCATGGGGGTGCTGGTGGCAAATTTCTTTGTTTGTCTATGACTTTCCTTTGAAGGGTGGACAAACGAAAATTTTGGTTGGACAAATGTGGACACAACGTGGACAAAGTAATACTGTTGGTTTTTTATAAAATTTTGCATTTGGGGGTGCTAACTTCAAAGACCTGCGTGCAGGGTCGCCTGAGGCAGGGATACCAGAATTGTTGGTACTGTTTACCCCCACCACTGTCCCACTCCAACGTAACATGATCTCCCACTATGACCTACCGGCGTCCCCCACTTTACTTCTACCATTCTGACACGCAGCATACCTCTCTAGCCCTGTCCGTGTGCACTGCCTGTTCGGGTCTTTCCGCCAACATTCGGTACGTTACTCGGCAACGTAAACAATGAGGAAACCTTGGATATCCTTGTAGAATCTCAATTCTCACTGCGGCGAAAATTCACGTTTTCGATGCGATGCTCGGAAACCTAAGCGCGTGAGCAAGTCAGGAGACCCTGTTCGGATCCCAATGCGGCGGTTTTACATATTATTTTTAATTATTTTGTAATTTCACTTTGTAACCTCTCAGTAGAATAGAAATTTGAAAAATATTGATTTGTAAGGCATTTAAGAAGAAAAAAATAAATGTGTTCCACTTCGATATTTTCATTTTTTTATATACAGGGTGTCCCAAAAATGTCCTCCGACCCGGAAATGGAACACTCGGGGGGTGAATTGGAACAACTTTTTCCTTAGCAACAATGTAATCGGAGGCTTCGTTACCGAGATATTAACGAAAAACCGCGACCAATCAGAGCGCGAGTTTGCCAGCTGAGTTCTCGCGCTAGCGGTGGCTACGCGCTACGCTTGTACTACGAAGCTCCAAACAAGTAGGTCAGCATGCATCGCAGGAAACTGCGTATAATAGCAAATAAAAAAGACGTAACAAATAAAATCATACATTTTATCATCTGCCGTTTATTATTTAAAGAGACTAATGAATGAAACGTAAATGTAGGCAAATTATGTGTAACGTAAAAAGACGAATGCACATTTACTTTTTTGTAAATTCCTTTTTACGAATTTGCAAATTTCCTTTTCAAATAACGTGTGAACGAAAAGGTAATGTAACAGAGAATGAACGAGAAGTCCACACCGATCTTGTCTTCCATGTTTTATATTATATTTCACCCTGCTCTCTAAAATATTTATTGTTATTTTTCTCAACAACAAAGACTTATGTGGCGGAACCCCACTTGAGTAGGACGTACAATTGTGCATAGTCTATATTAATTAATATAATTTAATATCCCCTACCGCTGAAACAGCTTTTATACATTCATTTCTGTCAAAATTTCCAATAGATAATAGATTTTTGTCCGAATATTTAGGGTAATGATGAGTAGGGTTGTAAGGATAACATCCAATTGTAGGAATAATTTATGCATATTTAACATAATATGTATGTATATATAAAAAAATGAAAATACTGAACTGGAAAACATTTATTTTCTTCATTTCAAATGCCTCACAATTCATAATTGTTTAAGTTTTTATTTTACTGGAAGGTTACAAAGTAAAATTACAAAATAATTAAAAATAAAAAGTAAAACCGCCGCATTGGGATCCGAATTGTTTAAGTTTTTATTTTACTGGAAGGTTACAAAGTAAAATTACAAAATAATTAAAAATAAAAAGTAAAACCGCCGCATTGGGATTCGAGTGGGGTTTCCTGACTGTTGCTCAAGCGCTTAGGTTTCCGGGAATCGCGTCGAAAATGTGAATTTTCACCGCAGAGGTATTCGAACAGGATTTCCAAGGCAGCAGTGATGTCAGAATCGTGGTACGGTTTACCCCCACTGTTTTCCCAATATAGCTCACCGTCTCTCGAAGCGTCGACAAAGGCAATCGAACAATAATCATCGAACCGATCAGTCAATGTGCAATTTTGTATTATTTCATCATCTTATTCGTTATTAAATTCCTTATTGTGTTATTTTAACCAAGAAGGGTCAACGTGTTCCATTATTCCTCCCTCGCAGATAATAATCCTACATATATTGGGAACCTCAAGCTTAATCTTGATCCTTCAGTAAGGCCTTATTTCCCTAAAGATCTCACTGAAGCTATAAGTGCAGTGCAGAAGGCTGAACTCGAAATTCAAAAAAGAGAAGTTGAGAGGTTGGAAAAATTGAAACAGTCGGCAGAAAGAACAAATTTCAAGCCCTCAACTTTCAATATCCAATGAAAAGTCCGAAACCCTACCGCTTATAAACTCAACGATTCCGGAATTCACATTTTCAAAATCAAAATTTTCGGCAAGATGGTCAACGCGGCAAAGGACCGCCTGAACGCTCTCCCAACAAACAAGCCGGAATAAAGACGGAGAGCGTAAACTCCCTTACCTCATTTTAAAATTTGAGGAAGCTCATTGGCAAATATTTAGTCGACACTTTATCCTCAATTTCTTTAATAAAGCACTCGATGATTCAGAATCGAGTGATTCAGTGCGAGTACTCGTAATTTATAAGCTGAGCCGAACTCGGTTCGATTGCTCGAGTAGAGTCGAGCGTTTGAATTTTCCGTGTTACTTGAAATCAACGAACGTAGAGACTTCGATTTACTTGAAAATGAATTTTCAGCTTGAAAATTTTCGAATTACTCGAACATATTCGAACAGATCGCTAACTGTAAATATTTGAATTGTTTGAATTACGCGGAACAGATAAAAGTAGAAAATTTTAAACACTTTGGATAAAAAAAAGTATCTTCTATTCGTCGGATAATTCCCACCAAATAAATTTATTCATTCGACGCTCGTGGAAAAATGATGCTTCATTTATTCGAACTTCGAATAACAAATAAAATTTCTCTATCTTTTATTCGATATTCGAAATTTTTATTTAGATAAAAATTTTGCCCGTACAAAATTATTAACTGATTACGTAGAGGAGGCATGCTTTCTTCTTGAAAATATGAAAATAAATCAGAAGGATTAAATTAGACTCTCATATTTTTCTTTCTTACAGTTAGATTAGTATTTGATAGTAAATACCTAAATATTCGAGTAATTCGAGCAATTTGAATATTTACGAGTAATTCGAAAATTTTCGAGCTGGAAATTCATTTTCAAGTAAATCGAAATCTTACGCGCTCTTGAATATTCGAATCCTTTGAGTTTATCAAGTAGCTCGCACTTTTTTCGAACGCTCGACTCGTTTCGACCGACCGATCATTATTTGACTCGAAATTCGTGTACTCGCACACCCCTAGTCTTAACCCTAACAAAAGAGATTGTCAGAATAATGGGCTCCTGGAAAACAAAAATTCCAAGCACAACCAAAGATCTTTTACGTAGTAAAAGGCGCATATTTAAAAAAGGCCGGTATTTTAAGTATCAACGTTCTAGAACAGTTCAACGTCGTGTATGATGTTGGAAATAGAGCCCTGACCTTTGACAATCTTTAGATGAATTCTGAATCGTCACATCACATGAGACCAATACGTCGCAACACAGGGCACCTGTAGCTGTGTCGATTAAACATAAATATCGCGCAACGACCGCAGATAACGTGACACCCGAGACGATCAACTCAAAACATTTCTCGACGATCAGAGATAACGAATGTTTATACGCACTACCGGTCACCGAAATACAAAACGGGTGTGCAAAAATTTCCTTTGACGAATACGACTGTTTAATTAATGTAAAGAACGGGAAAACGTGTAACGTTCATAAATAATTTAACCGCAGACAAAATAACTCCAGAAGAATTTCCTGTTCTAAATTCAATAAAATTAACAAAACAGAGAGAAGAACTTTTATTTCGAAATGTCAGATTGCAGCATTTAAAAGAAGGCGAAGAAGAACTTTGGGATACCATCAAGTATCATGGCATTTTTGTTTTGCCTGGTGATTCATTTCCTTTGACGCAGTTAGCAAAACACCCTATTCATTTCACCAATTCAGTCCCCATTTATACTAAACAATATAGGTATCCGAAAATTCCTCAAGAGGAAATAAAGACAGATTGAAGACATGCTAGAGAAAGGTATGATTAGAGAAAGTTCTCCCTACAACTCACCGTAGTCCCAGAGGAAATAGTTGCGTCCGGAAGACAAAAGTGGAGAATAGTCATGATTTCAGAGACACCTTGATTTTTTTTTAATGAAGTCACCTATTTTTTGTACCATAACCCATAACCAACATTAACGAGATATTTACAAAATAATCCCTATATTGAAATTCCTGTATTAAAGTTAAGGGGCATCAGTTCGAACACCTATTGCTTCCAGATAGTAAGTACCTACGTATTAAAAATAATTATATAAATATCTCGTTAACTATTAAGTTTAGGACGTATGAAAGTCAACACATTTTTACTTAGAAGTTGATATTCTACCGATCTATGGTACAAAAAATAGGCCATTCTGTTAAAAAAATCAAGGTGACCTTGAAATACTTAAATGTCGTCACCCAGAAAAAAAGCACGTAACTTACAAGATGTGCCCCTTAATGCCATTTAAGTTCCATGCCTCAACATTTTCCTAACGTGTACCGTTAAGTTATTATTCGATGTAATCAAATTAGCTGAGACACACTCCCTGTATAATAGGTAGTCGGCTTCCTTCAGTTTTCAAGATATTCGCAAAAATATGTTTACTGCTATGTATACTGAATGCGAAGTATTTGTTAAGGTTTCCTCTTAAATTAAGGGTAAATATTTACAGTATTTGTGTATTATGAACACATATACGTTATGAAGTAAAAACGTGTTCGTTTAGTTAAACATACATAATTTTCCGGGCACCCAACAAAAACAGAAGCCTGGAAGACCCAATAAAGACAGAAAGGAAACAAAGAAAGCATAGAGAGAAATTTGTTTAGAATACAGAAGTGATATTGAAGAATTGGAAAACAGTGGAACGAACGATTTCGTTAAGTTTTACTCTGTATTTTGTAATCAAATATACAGGCTTAGTTAATTAAAACGTCAAAGTAATACTTACAATTCAAAAATTATTACTAGAAGCATTCCGTAGTTCAAGGCTACATTATCAGTAGAAGTAAGTGTTGAGAACAACATAAGATATAAAGTTTGAAAATTGGATGTTAGGTTAGACATCAGATATACCGTTTTAATACATAAATCACAATGAAGACAAAATTACTAACTAACAATTTGATGAAAAGCAATACGTCATATCAGGGAGATAATAAACGAAAACTTTGTAGTCCCGTTCTTTTATACAAATAAGTTTATATTGGATGAACCTACTTCAATCTATTTCTTCTTTTTTCTTTTTATTCTTCAATAAAGGAACATCATTACTATGACGCGTTCACGCTCTATGTTGAAAAAGAATCAATTCCGAAAAACCGTCTGCAAACCGTAAATGTGTGATATTTCTGCGTCATCACGCGATACCGTATACACGGGTGCCGTGCATGCGAACGGGCCTAAATCGTTGATACTGTAGCAACTCTAGACGGCACCAAATCCAATTCAACACGGTGGGCAGGAGTTACAAACCAAAACCTGACCGCTTTTGCTCCTTTTACTTCCATCGTGTGACGAGTCTCTAACAATAAGATTAGCCCGAGATGCTTTCGCCCGTTTCGTGGCGTCGGTTTACGAGAGGTGGGGAGAAACGGGTTCGCGAACTGCTGGCAGAAATCCCAAGACGACAGTCTGGCCCACGTGATCCCGTATTTTTATTCTGTCGGCATACAAGAATAGAAGGGCCTTAAGAAAGGGGTATTCGAGCAGCGGGTACTATGCGTCTATGCACCAAAGTAGTCAGAGGTTGGTATATTTGAGAAGCTGTTTTGCTTGAACGTGGAAAGGTACATATTACCAGATGGACAAATTCATGACTCTACAGTACGAGATTCGTTGAACCGAACGAGTTTCTTCTGACAAAAAGAGAAAATACATAGCAGTAAATTGTATTTGCGATTTTTAATAAACGACGAGGCCTTCTAATCTGTTCCATTTAATTCAATTAAATAGAATTGCTTTCAGTGCAATAATAAATAAAACACTAAATTAACTGAAGTTCGTTTAGTACTTCTGATACGGCGGAGTTAGCCAGAAAGTGTCATCGTTGACTGTCTCGCGGATGGAGTGTACAAGGTCTGATCAGAAAGTTCCGAAACTTTATGTTTAAATCATTTCTTATTATTTTTAACAACAATTCCATACGATCACTTCCAAAGTAATCGCCTTCTGCCCTGACATACTTCTAAAATCTTCTTTTCTAGTATATCCAATAATCTTCTTTTCCAGTATCCTTCTATTCCTTTATTTACTGTATTGCGACGCATAATAAACATAAAATTCCACTTATGTAAGGTTTTCATAAATTAGTCCGTAAATCGTGAATTTGGATACATGTCCACGATCTAAGCGAAAAAGTAGCCAATCAACAAGATGATTAAGCGCGTGAATTATCGACGGTTTGGATCTATGACTACAGGAATTTTGTTGAATCAGGATTGTTCTGCCCCATGAAACCTTTGAACTTTGAAACCTAACCCAGACCTGACGGAAGTCTGTCCCAAAAGATCACTCAGCTTCCACGTTAGAATATATTTTTATTTATGAGGCTATTTAAATAATACCAGCTACTCTTTGAGACTCCAAAAATGTTAAAATAGCGAATTTTACTCTGTTTTTGTCATAAATACTAAAAATCTGAATGAATTTTTTTATACTAAACGATATTTTTATCAATTAAATAAATCATATAAAACTATGACAACTATAATACAAGTTTTTAGTTTTACTATTTCTTTTATCTCAAAGTATGATACAAACTTATTTGCTCGAAATGTGATATTGATAATATTTGATAGAATGTAATTTTTTGTTATGATTAGAATAATAAAAAGTTTCTCACGGATACTTGTATTTTCTAGAAATCGTATTGTTTTTCATATTGTTTGAAACAGAAATAGTTTATCGAAGTCTTTGAACGCAACTTTGATAGTTACTGAAATAGCTGTTAGAAATTTTCAACATATGCAGTCCTTAAAGTACTTAAGAGATTGAAATGAATTATACTGTGCATGTTGTATACACGCAGCTAATAATACTATTTCATGCGCAACACATTCCATACCTATTGTATATGTAGCCATACAATATCTGCAGAAAGTCAAGAGTTCGTGGGCTTCTGAGTGAACTTCTTTTTATTGATGACACACAAACTATACAGGGTGTAAAAAAAATGTTAAAGGACCCGGAAATGGGGCACTCGGGGGGCGAATTGGAACAAGTTTTTCCTTAGCAACAATGTAATCTGAGGCTTCGTTACCGAGATATTAACGAAAAACCCCGACCAGTCAGAGCGCGAGTTTGCCAACCGCATTCCCGCGCTAGCGGTGGCTACGCGCTGCGACTGATAGGCAGCGTTACCGCGGGAACTCGGCTGGCAGACTCGCGCTCTGACTGGTTGGGTTTTTTCGTTAATATCTCGTTAACAAAGCCTCGAATAACATTGTTGTTAAGGAAAAACTTGTTCCAATTCACCCCCCGATTGCCCCATTTCCGGATCGAACAACATTTTTGTTACACCCTGTATACTTACAGACGCAGCTTCAGATAACTTCCTTGACGCAAAGATAAAATCATCTACGTGACGTCACATGTGGGCAAAGGAATGATGAACGTTTTTACTTTCGAAGCATATCTATAGATCTATAGATATTTACGGAAATTTAGTTTAATCATTGTTAAGTCTGAAATATATTTTTTGTTTTATTAGTTGTTCATTTTTACTTTACTCTTATATCTTTAAATAGTGCTCAATTATAACGAATTTTGGAAATTATAATTTCGAAAAATAAAATTTTAATTGAGATGTTAATAATATTCAGTCTGTAATTATTTCCTTATAACTTACTTTAGTTTTAAAAAATAGAAAGAACAATACAGATGTCCACAGAAAAATTATTTATTCGCAACTATTGATTATAAAATAAAATAGTTTTAATAAGTTTAGTCCTTATTCGATTATTTGTTAATAAATTATTTCCTTTATAATATAAACGGATATTGCAATAATGAAAGCTTATAACTTTGATTAAATGGATAATGTGGTTGGATTCGACAATATTATCGTACATGTGTTTATGATATTGATTAAATACGTCTGTACGAACATTACTCATGATTTGTGTCGTTCTTTGCAATTCTTTACACAACATGTTTGCACCATTATTAATTATTACTCAAAAATTATTCTCAAAAAAAGATGTAACCTCACTCGTACATTGCTGCTTGTAGTAAGCGTCAGTACGCGTCAGTACGCGTCTGATGCATTCATGCAAGTATCCACCATTTTGAATTATCCTTTGCCCACAAGTGACGTCACATTTTCCCCGTTACTTCGCTTCACGTTGGCTCGTGGCTTGCTATAGACGGGCCGCGTCACAGCCAACTCTATGGTCTGTTTTTCGAAAGAAAAGCCCTGGAAGGTAGGCCCGACTTTTCGCGGTGTTGCGATCGCGAGACATCTTCGGCACTTGTGTTTCTCTCACTCTTCGCGTCTTGGCCAATGACGTGCGACCGTCGACACGCATCCTCGTCTACGGTCGCCTGTCCCCATCGCACGTATTACAAACCTCTCGAGAAGGGCCTATCTACAATCTTAACTAGTAGGGACTGCGTTCGGAACGCGCCCGTCAGTCATCCATTGCCTGGAAATGGCGGAGAATGTTGACAAGACGCTGAACGTTTTCACACGTCAAGCGTTAAATACATGAATAAGAAAAAGTTTATTTCTTTTGAAAGAATGTATTGTACCCAAATATTGAGCAACATATTAAAAGGGGATTAAATTAATACGTAGGTTATTAAACGCTACACGTGGAAATGGCAAGGTAAAGAAGGAAGTTGATTTACCGAGCGTCTGAGCGAGTGACCCTTCTGGGTCGCCTACTCCCAAACATTCGGGAGCCAGAAGAGAGGGTACGCCGCCTCTATATGGGGGTGGTCCGATCGATGACCCTTTACGGGTCACCGGTGTGGGCCAGAGGCATGATAGCCTGCCGTCGTGGTCGGCAAGTCGTCCGCTCTATACAGCGGAAGATGGCTATCAGGATGATCCGGGGATATCGGACCATCTCCCATGAGGCTGCCATCGTGTTGGCGAGGGTGATCCTATTTGAGATCCAGGCGGAGGCCGATGCTGACGTATATCGGCAACGGGAAGCCCTCCTCCTCTCAGGGCACCCCCCAACCCTCGAGGTGACCAACAAGTTGAGGCCTCAGTCCCGACGGATGGCCCGCGATACGGGGCGGTCCTTCCATGCCTGGATGCATGGATGGACCGCGGCCATGCTAGGCTGACCTACCGCCTCACATAGGTGCTCACCGGACACGGTTGCTTCGGTGAGTACCTGTGCAAGGTCGGGGCGGAGGCGACGGCTACGTGCCACCAATGCGGCGCGGAGTGTGACTCCGCGCAGCATACGCTGGAGGAATGCCTGTCTTTCGCCGATAAAAGGCGGGCCCTTCAGTGCATCATAGGATGGGACCTCGGCGCCGGCAGTGGTAGAATCCATGGTCCGCGACAAGAGATTGTGGGACGCGGTGGCCTCATTCTGTGAGGAAATCCTCACACAGAGGGAGGCCGCCGAGCGGGATCGGGAAAGGTCCGATCCTGCTCGGGGCGAAAGAAGAAGAGTGAGGCGAGAGC
>NW_015373922.1:288631-318944 GCF_001272555.1 Dufourea novaeangliae | reverse complement strand
GGGGGGGGGGGGGGAGCAATCGCTCCCCCTCCAGGGAAGAGCCCATCCCTTAAACACCTATAGGGGAGGGCAAAGAGCGGGGCTGGCCGCGGTCTTGCCGAGCGTTCCCGTTGGCAGCCCTACGTACGCCCGAGGGTCACCGGAGGTTTTTTAGTGGGTGTAACCCCACATTGGCCGTCTCCGCCCCCAGCGGTGCACCTTTTCAAGGTTTTCCCCGTTAAAAAAAAAAGAAAATAAAAGGTATTGAAGCCGGTCTCCCGCGTTATTGCCATTTTTACCTTCAGCACGGCTAGTACTAGAGTCGGCTGTGGCCGCGTCTATGAGTATATATGGTCAGAGCCGACTCAGTGCTCGCTCACTTGTTGAGTACGCGGCTTTAGGGGAAAAAGTTGACGTATCTAGGAGAAGGACCTTCTACCATGCTCCTACGTGTTGGTATTTTGAATTACTGAAATTTATGCCAAATTAACATTCGATTTAACATTTATATCTGTACCTGAAATAAATGTACCAAGTGATAGAAGACTTTTCTTTTACGCTGTTTTTCCCCTAGTGGAATCCAAGTTTACTCGTCGGTGTACCCTCATGAGCAAACTCGGCTTCCACTAGGGGAAAAAGTAACGTAGGAGTAAAGGCGTCCTACCGCTTGATAAATTTATTTCAAATACTGAAATAAATGTTAAACCGAATATTAATTTGGCATAAATTTCAGTAAGACCAGGACCAAATGGTAAGAGGTCTTTCCCTTGCATCACTTTTTCCCCTAGTGGTAGCCGAATTTGCTCGTGAGGGTACATAATACGTTAGTTTCTGTTTATCTCGAGTGTGCACACGCGGGGACTAATCGATGTAAATGCGTGACCCGTGAGGAGCTTTCTGCCATTGCCGTTTGCTATACTGGCGTATACATACATACATATACAGGGTGTAACAAAAATGTTGGAGAAGTTTTACACCCTGTATACATGTTATCGATTCCCTCGAGGCCTCGAAACGAGGCCAACAACCCTCGAGGTCGGTACAGCCTCAACCCCCATCACCTCTTTTTCTCTCTTACTCGCTTCTGGTACACGCAGGGGTGAATTCGATATCGATCGATCTCGTCAACTATTCTAGCAGACTGCCACGCGGGTACGTGGCTACGGCGAAATAGGAATTAGGTCGGTATGATTACAGGACAGGACACAAACGGAAATACGGGAAATCCGATTTACACTGATGGAATTTGCGCACTTTCCTGTGCGTATTTTCAGATACCACCGAGTTTCCTCACTTTTACGCGTAACTTCTATTGCGCCAAGTTTCGAAACCTGACGCAAGAACTGAATTCCATATACATATGTATAGATACTGTATAGATCAGGCCTGTCCAAAATGTGGCCCGCGAGTCATTTCGCCAGACGACGCGGTCCCCACCATCACTCACTACATTCCCCACTATTCGCTTGCGCTGCGATGAGATCGTGAGGCAAGAGGTACATATATCTATACTATACGTATACTGTAATATTATGACTCAATATTACTCTTCTTAATTTCGAATTGTTTCCTATTTGTAGACGTGAACTGAACAGGTTAACATCGACTACCAATCTCCCACACACTTTCGTATAATTACAACCCCAGTGTTGACAAAATATGAACTATATGACGCTATATTTTTCAGAGATGTCGTTTTTTAATTTTCTCGAACCTCGTAGACCTCAATTAAGTTTATTTCGTTAAGTTTTGTAATGTAAATCATACATTTTTATGTGTATTGTATATTTAATAAACATTTTTTTTATAAACTTGTACTGAACTATAAAAATTTACATATTCTCATGGCGACTTATTCATACTCTTCAAAATTCCAAATAATCAACGAACACATAATAATTCAAATTTTGTTGTTAAACGAGACAATAAATCGTGATAGATTAAAATTTAAGATATCGATCGAACAATAAGATAATTTTCTTAGCCAAACAGTCGATAATTTCTCATCTCAGATAGCACATAACTCCTTAAAGACGCCTATTTTACGGCTATTTTAGATCTAAGGTGTCTTTAAGCCGTCTTCAAGGCGTCACGTACTATCTGAGATTCTCTATATTGGAATTTCAAGATTTCGTTCCATTTTCTATTAAGAAATGGATGTAGTATTATTTGAAAGCTTGTGAAAAGAGAGTTAGAAAAAATTGCACATCTCAAGTAATTTTCAGAATGTGATCCTTTCGAACGATGGCAACTGCACAAATAATAAATAAACAATAATTGAAAGTGTCGAGTGTGTACGTTGCTTACGTGATAGAAAAATGCTCGGTATGTCTCAACAATTTAATGTAATTACAATGTCTGACTCACCTTGAAGCAACGACATTGCAAGGACCCTTGATTGCGTAATATCCGAGCAACGATAGGTCAGAGTTTCCTTTTTTAAGTGGTCAACACTAAATACGGCAACTCTATCACAACTAAACCGCCGATGGAATTGATGTTTTCATGAAAAATGTCTAACGGTAATTACTATCTTCTACGGAGAAAAAAGAAATGGGAAATGCAGTATTCCGTAGTTACTAATAATACATATATTAGTCACCTCTAATATAAAATTTCAAACTAAATCCACTGGAAATCATTACCAAAGAAATAAGAATTTTATTAATGAATTGAATACACTTGTTTAATTTATACTAATTTTTTTATATATCTTTTATCTACTACACAAACAAAACGTATTGGCAGAATGAAAGACATTATTATCAAGCTGTTAGTTTTAGACACTTAAAGAAAAATATTAATGTAGCATTAAATTAATGAAATGGAAATTACAATAACGAATAACTCCAGTATTACTTCCTTCTTTCCCCTGTGAAATCACCAATAAAGAATATAAGTTTGTACTTAATTTTTGTTTCCATGAATTAATTTATAAGAGTGTCAAATAATGCTTGTAACGTGTACATATTTTTAGATGTAATGTGTAAATATTTTAGATGTAACGTATATACAATGTACAGGGTGTCTTAACTAACTCGATCACATCGAATAATGACTTGCCCGTACACTATGAAAATTTTGAGACATGGAACTTAAATGTCATCAAAGGGCACATCTACAAAAAGCGTGCTTTTTTGTAGGTGGAGGCATTTCAGAGATACCAGGGTCACCTTGATTTTTTTTAATAGAATGAACTATTTTTTGTACCATAGATCCATGGAGTATCAAATTCACACGTCCTAAACCTAATAGTTAACGAGATATTTACAAAATAAACACTGTATTGAAATCGCCGTATTGAAATTGAGATGCATCAGTTCGAGCATCTATAGCTTCCAGATAGTAAGTAGCGTATTAAAAATTATTTTCTAAACATTTCGTTAACTATTAGAGGTTTAAGACGTATGAAGGTCAACACATTTTTACTCAGAATATTATACTATATCGATCTATGCTACAAATAATGAGTCATTTCGTAAAAAAAAATCAAGGTGACCTTGAAATCTCTGAAATGCTTCCACCCACAAAAAAAGCACGTACTTTATAAGATGTCCTTTGATGCCATTTTAGTTCCGCGCCTCAAGATTTTCATAAAGTCTAATGTCAAGTCATTATTCGAAGTGATCGACTTAGCTGAGACACCCTGTATATTTCGACGTGAAAATTGCGAGACGACGGTCAGCGGTTACCAGATAGTCCAGCGAAACAACGTGCGCGCTCAGTCACTGAGCCTCAGTGTATGCAGGTTTGAAGAGCACTAAAACTCGGTCCTCGACGGTGATTGGATAGTTCGAGCGTCCGAAATTACTATAAAAGGGACTGTTTTTCGACTACAATGAAAGAGTGGTATGAGTAAGAAATGCATATACAGTGGGTAAAAAAGAATTCGTACACCCTTTAAAACAGAACAACTCTTTCAAAATTGAACCTAGTGACTTGAGTTTCTTTGCGAACTTAGAAGAATTAGTGTACTAAATGATGTGTTAACAAAATGTTGGAAAAGTTGCATTCGGTCGGAATCGCGAAGAAAATAGTAAAGGTCACTTTTTGCGACTTTTTTATCCGAGATTGAAATGAAAATTTAACAAATACAATGCTTAGATTTATATTAGTTATATGCATACTGACAATTTCATCGAAATCGGTTAACGTTATTATGAGATACAAACGGTTAAAAATGTTGAAAATTGCAACTAATATACACTATAAATATACACTACAACTGTAGTGTATATCTACAGATTCTTACATCTTTCGATGCCTGTTCCTCGTTTCAGTGTTAACTGGTGTTAACCGATTTCAATCAAAGTTGCAGCATGTATATAACTGACACAAATCTTCGAATTGTATTTATTAAATTTTCATTACAGTCTCAGACAAAAAAGTTGTTAAAAACGACATTTACCATTTTCTTCGACATTCTGAAAGGTCGCAAAATTTTCAAAATTTGGATAACACATTTAGTAAACTAATCCTTCTAACTTTACAAAGCAATTTCAAATCACTTTGTCCAATTTTGAAAGAGTTGTTCTGTTTTAAAGAGTGTTCGAATATATTTTTTACCCACTGTACATCTCTAACGAGAATTCCGAGACCCCTTGGATATCCAAGCTATCCAGCTTAGTCGCTTATAGATGCACACCGCTGCTCTACGACTAGTTCTCGAAGGAAGTTGGATATCCACTCCCTGTCGATCATCTCCTGCGAAGGAATTTCATACCAGCTCGAATTCAGGGGGAGACTCTGTGGACCGTGAGCTGTGTCCGTGCGCTCACCACACAAACAACGGGAACCGTGTATGTATACGCGATGCACGAGAGAGCATTCGATTTCGTAGAATCCAACTTCTGCTTCGATAACTGCACAAATGAAGTTTTCACGGGTATAGTACTCACGGGTAGACTTCACTACAGCGTGGACTGGTCCTTAGAAACACCAATAAACACCATACGTTGAAAGAATTAGAATTTTAGAAATTGTGCGATTGTGACAGACGCCGATGAAGAACACAAGATGGCTGCTAAAGTCATATTTTTTCAAATATCACACGATTTAGTTGTTTTCTCATCAAAAGCTGACCAGACCACCCTGTACACCACTGCCACACTATCGTAGAAATGCGATTTTTGTTAATTTATCACTCGTGGAAGGCGTAAGTTGGATTCTACGATTTGACATGGTTCAAGAGGTAGTACTATGAATTGGAAGAAGTGAGGTTTGGTATATGCATTGTTACTTGGATTCCTGGAAGTCAGCGCCGAAATATAAGGAAGGGCCGAAACTTAAGGACCGCGAATGGTTTGCACGTGATGTGCAGCTGTCCAGGAATCTCTGTTTATGACGGTTTGGTGACCGTGTCGACGGCCCAAGACGCGACGAGCGTTGAGACCATCGCCTACCTGCGTTGGGTTGCAACAGTGGTATAGTTCAAGGATTCTCCGCTAGGGGCGCTTATGGTATTTGTCAGTTACTTGCGCCATTGTGACCCCTCTTCCCCCATAGGCAATCATCTAAGGGGGCGGGGATACCAAGGGTTCTCCACCCGACCTACAGGGCGGCCGCTGGCCGCTCTCGGTTGAGGCCATTCCCCACACTTTGTACCGCTGACCAGCCGTACCGACACAGACACACCGTCGACCAGCTGGACTGATATACCACCGTACCGTCGACCGACCGTACTGATACCGAAGTACCACCGACAAGCCGTACCGACACCGACACACCGTCGACCAGCTAGACCGATGCACCGCCGACCGACTGTACTAATACCGCAGTACCACCGATCAGCCGTACCGACACCGCCAAACCGCCGACGTGTGCCGACGCGTATACACCGACGTACCGCCGACCAGCCGGATCGACACACCGCCGACCGACCGTACTGATACCGTAGCAGGACCACCGACAGGCCGTGCCGACGTGTACGCACCGCCGACCAACGACACCGACGCGTACACACCGCCGCACCGTCGACCGACCGTACCGTCAATTACATACCCGCGTACCACACCTAGGTATAAGTTAACCGTTAAGCATAGACTATAAGGACCCTAGCATTGTAACCCCACACAAAGGACAATAAACCAACTTGTTGCCCAGATAGTTGACTACGATCATTCGCTCGGCCCCTGGCAGCCGACTGACTGGCTTCCTTCCTCCGTCCACCGGCATCATTCGTCGCAACACTTTCAACCCCTGAACAAATCAGCGGGTCTGCAATGTCGAAACATTCGCGTGATGTTTGAAACATCTCACATGATCCGTGAGTACAATTCCCATATTTTGCAATTGTCTACCACTAACAGAGTCAGTGGTGCTGCATGGTCGAACTTTACAGTGCAGTGTGACGCCGCACCGTTGTAACATTTGTACTACTTCCGGAGAGAGATCCTTTTCGCTTTTTTAAATTGGCTCTCTCCTGCATTATAAATTCAGGCTCCCAAATGGGCATACCCCTATTGTACCGACTATCTATTAATTCCGATCACATACATTCTAAATAAAATTCAATTAACTTCGGCTCTATATCTGTTTGCCAAAAGTTATCGTCTCTATCTACTCGGATACATTTCAATCCTTTCCGAGTCCAAATACAAAATATACAATATTTTCTACCTGTGATGTGTAGTTGTCCTTGTACCTGGTAGAAATAGTGATGGGTCCTATGTAATACAGTACCCGTTGCATCTTGAAATATTCGGCGGACAATTGCAACGGTCTTGATTGCCTCCTCTGGTGATAAATTGTCTGCGGTTTTCGGACATTTAATTTCCACAATGCCCTCGTTATCGATGACACCATCCGGTGAAGCTCCCAAGAAGGGAATGGAAGCGTCAATGAAAATTCCACAATCGCGAATTTCTACGCCTGCGTGTTTGCTCAGTTCTTCGCGAGCAATTTGTTCACACTCTTGTCCGTATATCACCGCAATGCATTAATTAACTTTGGGTACACAAAACATTTTACAGATTTTGCGCAGAACGTTTCATTTCGTCGACGGCATACTCTTCCAAAATTCGATGCGGTCAAAAGTTTCAATTTATAATTCAACCATCTCGGATTTTTCGCTTGACCTATGCTTTCTTCTTCAATGGCGTCTCTTCTTTTTTGCCAATTATAAAGCATTTCCATATCTTTTTCCTGCTCAAGTTCATAAATATTTTCTGCCATATCTGGCTTTTAAGCATTAGGTCCGTAATCCGAATCTTTTTCGGAACAGAAGTGCTTACGCACATATTTCGCATTCTTTGTTTCCTTTTGCTTCTCAGCCTTTTTCTGTTTGTGTTTCTTCCTCTGCTTTTCCAGATTGCGTAAAATGACGGATGGTTTTTTCTTCATTGCGAAATTTAATCGCGACAACACTCGTTTTGTGTTATATTGCAGGACAGCAGCAGCACATCTTCCTGTGTATGATCCTCTTTCGCCGAAATGTAATCTTTTTCCACTAATGTACTTGGCAATGATTCCGTTGAAACTTTCAACAGTGCTATTATTGTTGTTATGCAGCAAGTTCTCCGCATGAGCTAATACTGGCCGAAATATTTCTTTTATTTGTTGGTAAACTCCTATCTTCATCACTTCTGGAACGTTGTTTCTTCCATTTTTTTTAAGAAATAATGTAATTGTATACACTCTGCGTGTTCACCAAAAACATGGCTGGAAACATTCTGTATGTCGCTGTACAAATTCTTGATTTTCTCGGCGATTGTTACACTCTGACTATTCCTATACTCTGCGGCTTTTACGATGTCCGCACACATCCACCGAATGCTAGTCTCCACGATTTGTCTTAGTGGTCCAGGTGTAATCTTCTTTACAATTTCTTTCATCTTTCTGTAGAAGTTTCGCAACAAGTGATTTGTGCATTCAATTTTTTTTACACGTATCTGCGCCTTATATGGGTCCACATCTATAATTTTTTTATATACACTGCTGTTCCCATCAGCAATCAACGTTGAATAAATGAGCCCACGTTTTTCTATGCTGGTCGTGAAACCTTCAACTATAGTGTGGCTTTCCATAGCGGTCGATGCTTGATGCGTGCCCCAGTTCTTGAAGCACGTGTGTTCTCTGGGTTCTTTCTTCTTCTCCGCAGCACATCGACAAATCTTGCAGATTTTATTTCGCACGCCGATAAATAAAACTTTTTTAGTGTGATATCCAATTATCACACCGACACCCGACATAGAGTTATATATTCTAGTGCGGTAGGATCTCTTCATCCAGCTTCCGTCGGCCACGACGGGGATGTGGGGTATGCCGGATCCGGGAATAATGTCGCCTCTTTCAATAGCCAAGCGTTATTCTTCCTCAGTCGCTGATATCATCTCTTCTTCTGCAGCATCAATTAGCGAATTTACAATTTCATCGTGATGCTTTCTGAATTGTTTCTTCGACATGCAGGGTATGTTTATTGCTGCAAAAAATTCTTCCATTTGAACAAAGCTGCCTCCAGTGAGAAGTGTTCCAGCCACGGCGCTCTGGTTGGTGTCCATTTCTTCAGTTTCGTCGGGTTGACTGTGGATCTCACCTTTGTATTGGCACATAGTGCACATTACGCTGAGGGTGGTCATCAGACCTGACCGTTTCATGCCGGTTATTTTCAGGTGTCTAACTCCACAGTCTTCTCTACTTTTTGAATGGTCTTCTATTTTCTGAATTTCGGCAAACATGTGCTGCATGTCGGCAGTACTCAAGCCATTTGAGAAAGACGATTGTTCTTGTGGCTCGTTCATCACTACTTCTTCTATAATGACATTTTCTTGTTCGCTGGTTGCACTTTCTACATCTGTGCCTTCTTCTATATTTTGTATTTCTTGCATTTTATCTGAACTCGCCGTTTCAATTTCTTCGTCCGATGGCAGGTAAATAATCTTTTCTTCGGTGTGTCTTCGTCCATCGGATGTTGACGGTTCTTCTACATGTTCTTCAGCTAGTTCTTCTGGCCATCTAATTACATTATTGTCATATACAAATTCTACGGCATCGTTCTTTTCCTGAAGGACTAAGCGCCGTCTCTTTTCGCGGTGTCCTCTTCTTTTTGAATATCTCTTTCCGGACGGCCTTAATTTTACCGCACGATTTGCCTTTATGTTCAAGCGATTTTCTTGAAAATTATCTTCCACATCTTCGTAGATTTCCTCGATGTCCACATTTTCCGTGTCACTCATTTCATTTTTGACACAAACTTTCACTTCACAAGTCACACTTCAAAACGCGCAAAAGAATCGAATACCGCATGTAGTTGATTCCACGTCTTGAAGAACTCTGTCGCGAAAACGTAACACACGAGAATCCTTTCGTTGTGTTTTGGTTGGCGGCGCGAGAGTCACGGCATGATAACGTAAACAGACGAGAAGTCACGCGAGAGTAAAAAATTTAATCGTTTACAGTTTTCAATATACTTTCATGAAAATGTTACAAACAAATTGAGGAGATTCTCCCGATGAAAATTAGTGCGAACACATCATTTGAACCATTTCTAATACAAACATAATTTTTATCGCAATGTTACGTATGAATAAAAATTGTTCGATTAAATTCAAATTTGGCCTCATTTTCATCGGAAGAATCTCCTCAATTTATTTACGACATTTTCAATAAAATATAATGAAAAATGTAGAGGTATACATTTTTATATATGCCTGATTCCTTAGGTGCTTACATTGTATGCCGACGGCGCATAACGGTGAAAAGACGTAAAAAATAAGGAAAAATGCAACCACTAATAACTTGATTTTTGAATTGTGTTTTGTGTTTTTTAGAAGTTACTTTCGGCCCAGTGAAATTCTCGAACAGGGTCTCCACCAAGGTTTTCTCATTCTTTACGTTGTCGGATGACGCGTGTGGCAGTGCACACGGACAGGGCTAGAGGTATGCTTGTGTGTCAGAACGGTAGAAGTAAAGTGGGAGACGCCGGTAGGTCATAGTGGGGGAACCAAATTCCACGATTCTGGCATCAGTGCAGTACACTGTATCGTTTCAGTAACTGAAGATCAGTACACAAGTGAAAAGTGTGTATTATAATACCGTAAAGTGTAAAGCAATGGTTCCGAAAGTGTTGTTAACCACTGCCGTAAAGTATAGCATGGTACAGTGTAAATATTATTTATGATAAGGTCTTACATAAATAACTTTTTTGGACATGGACAACGTGACCGAAAGTGTTGTAATGGAAGTCTCCGAACAAGTTCCACCAGAACCGGAAAACTAAAAAAAAAGGACAAGAAAGAGGAAGAAACGGAAAGTGAATTGGAGCCAACAATGGCAATTGTGAGTAAAAGTGTTGACTTTTAGTTATTGTGTACGTATGTGAAAACTCTACTCTTGCTCAGCCCTGTTCTAGATAATTACCGCATTGTCATGAAATGATTCTTGGTTTCATTATTTTTTTTCTTCTTCTAAGTCAACGTCATTCGCAATATTGTCGATAATATATCTTTTATTATAACAATTTTTACTTAGATAACATTTTTGCCAAGATGTTTATTAGATAAACACTTTTGCTCAATTATGTGCTCAACTCTGCTCATGAGTACTCGGGTCTTTCACCCGGTCCAAAGGAATAGTCCTATTTCGAATAGAATGGTAGTACATGCATATGTATTTTTGTTCAATATTTTTGGAACACCCTGTATATGTATATAACACGTGGGTAACTGATCACTCGCCTCTGATATACATGTACGGCAATGATTAAAACATCTAATTTTTATTTTACTGTTTCAGATAAGAAAAGCAGTAAGAAGTATGCTATTTCGCGGCCGCCGTGGTGGCCAGCGAGGGGACCTGCTCGGGAGGCAGCGCGAAGGCTGGTGTGGCGGCTGGCGCGATAACCGGCGCGGTGGCCGGCCGGTTTACATAAATTATTATTATAATAAATAATAAAAACATAAAACTCGTTCTTTTTTTTTCAAATTACCAGCCTTTCTTATATACAGATTATACAGGGTGGGCCACATAACTCTTAACAGCTCAATATCTCGAAAACTATGCCATCGATTTTACAGTCTGAAGGGCCTTTCTAACTACATAAACGTAAAGTGCCCCCCCCCTGCCCCTTTAAGGGGCGGAGGTACCTTTATAATTTTAAATGGAACCCCCTATAAAACGTTACATATTTAGATTGTACAGGAAAAAACAAGTGAATTATGAGATATAACAGTTTGAAGTTTCGACTCGTAGGTACTTACTTGAAGCGCTCAAAAATTGCGTTATTGAATTATACGCGCTTGAGTCCTTTGCTTATTCGTGAAGAAATAAAATGTTCTTTAAATTAAATGTTCAAAATGTCCACCACGGGCTTGTAAACATTTATTTGCTCGAAACATCAAAGTTGTTCTAACATTTGTTAACATTTTGGGAGTCACTGAAGCGCAAGTGTCACGTATTCTTTGTTTCATATTCTCTTTTGTCGTCGGCAGTTCAAACATAACTTTGTCCTTTACATATCCCCATAAGAAAAAATCTAATGGTGTTAGATCGGGGGATCGAGGAGGCCATTGATGAGATCCCTCACGACCTATCCATTATGTTTCTTTTTCAATAATTTTATCGTTGGCCTTGCGATTTTGTGGTAGCAATCGGAAGTTGAAGCTTTTAAGAATGCTCTATTAAATTTTCAACTAAATTTATAATTAATCAAAATTTGCGTGAGCTACCTTAAACGTGAGAGCTCTGTTTCTACCATCTCCTTCGGGGCGGCGTTGTACACCAACGAGCAAACTCGGCTTCCTCTAGGGGAAAAAGAAATGTAGAGGTAAGGGCCTCCTACCGCTTGATAAATTTATTTCAATTACTGATACAAATGTTAAACCGAATATTAATTTGCCATAAATTTCAATAACTCCGAGACCAAGTGGTCAGAGATCTTTCCCTTATATCACTTTTTCCCCTAGCGGACACGGAGTTTGCTCGTGAGAGTTCATACGTGGGTACGAAGCGTGCCGAGACCACCACGCACTGCCCGTCGTGTTATCAGACCATCGCCACTCGCCAGCACCTCACAGAGCATTTCCTGCTCTGTAACCGTCAACAAGAGAAAGACGTCTTGACGAGGCCGGAGCGTTACATACTGATAAAAAATAAAGCAACACTAATTTTTATGGTACGACTTAAGCATCCATAGAATTATAATGTAAAGAAGTGGGCATGTGTTATCCCTTCCTTTGTCTGCCTGTGTATGTACCTGTCAGAAGTGTTCGAATCAACGGAGTGCGTAATGCCATTGAGAAATGTTTATGAAATGCTTAAGAAAATTACGCTGCACGAGCTATTTTACGTCGAAACGCACAAAACTGTGGTCATAGTCACTGATTTTTTTTTTCAAATTTACAGGATTTGTGGATAACCACGAAACAATGAACTATGTCGAATTTCAGCTTCCAATCTCGAACCGTGTCCAAGATATTTAATGTTAAAGTTTTGCAGAATTGGGCAAAATCAACCGACACATCACTTTAACCGCAATATTTTGGTTATTTTTAAACATAGAGCATTCATCTTGCTCACATTTCAAAGTTCGCTGACCTCTTTCTTTTTCCAACTATATCCTAAAAATGTTGTTTATTGTTAGTAAATACAAATAATAATTAAAGTTACATTTTCAAATGCCGATTTGACACTGTTCCCACCCATGGATTAATTTGGAAAAAATACTATTGGATTCCTTGAATCTTCAGCTTTAAAACATGCTTTTCAAGAATATGGAGCAATTTTGACATTTAAAAAAAAAACAACGTTTACCATGATCAAAAGTCTTGATAATAAAATTTAGGTAGTGTACAATATATATAAATATATATTTTATTACATGTTACAATAAGTGATCAAACTACAAGTAGCCAAGATGGTCAAACGAAATGTTGATAGTGTATCTTAGGAACACAATCCCATTGTGCGCCACTCGGTACACATATGTATAGTCAAGTCAAATTAACCTTTTTTAAAAAAATAACTCTAGTTAGCTATGATTTTGCATGAAAATGTTCGGAAAGTCATTAGACATGTAATGTATGCTTTTGAGACTCATGAATTGTTGGGGGACATTGTTAAAAAAAAGTCGAAAATGTTAAAAAAAACATATTTTTCGTTTGAAAAGAAAATATAATAATTTTAGAGAAAAATAGGTCCAATAGAAAATGTAAATATTAGAAATGCCTACAAAATTAAATATAGTATATTAGAAATAAAAACTCGGCTGCGATCTCTCTCGAGGTTCTGGGGTAACTGCCGTGCGGTCAATCATAGTCCTGTTACCAAAAGGTATCTATCTATCGGCGATACAATCTCCTCTCAAGAAGCCGACGCCACGTGCATCTCCTTTCATAAAAGAATCGACGCTAACAAGTAGATACGTTAAAATCGGTCCACACGTTAACTTGTAAAATTATTAAAACTGTCCAAATAAGCTCTTTTTTTAATTGCTTAATACTCGGACAGTTACCGAGACAGAGACCGTAGAGGTTTAAAATTTTAAGAAAATATGGTGCCAAACTTCAGTCCTAAATATTTATTACTTTTTACAAAAAGTCATTAGTTTATCCGAAAAGCGTCTTCGGAAATGTTAATTTCTACATCTTTGGTAAGTCGGATAGCAAGCAGCGAGTGTGTTTTTTACAGATTGAGAGTTGTACTATCATCTACACTTCCAAATGAAATGAATTTTTAAAATTAAATCACCCAAATATGGCTCCAAAGAATGGGTATCTTTTTTTTGGTAAACAATTTGAATAACATTTTCAATTTGGATTGTATGGAGTTGCTGTATAGACCATTCAATAACTGCCATTTTTCTACAAATTTTGAAACAAAATATTCCACTCTTCGTTAACTAAGAGCCGAGATCATTTTTTTTGTTTTTTTTTTTAAAAATCACTGTAGCATCAATTTTTAACATTAAGAGTTGAAATGTGTACAAAGTCTGGAGGGAGAGTTCTATTATATGTTCCTTAATTTTCAAATTAATCCATTTAGAGACTTCTTTATTACAGATCAACCGATATACAAAGGGAATAGCACAAGGGAGTGGAGTAAGGAAATCTGGCCGTGCGAACGAGCTCGGGACACCGAAATTGATTTCGTGCGTTATATCTGGCGGCGTTGGACAAATTTAAGTTTTCTCTGCAACAGATTAACGTAGAGCGATGATTTTTTAATTTGGGATATTTCGACGAGATATTAACAAATAGCGTGACCAATTTTGTAAAAACAATTAATGTAAACCCGAAATTTTTGCTTCTTTCATTTTTCATGTTTTAAATTGATTCATTTTGTTTATTAAGGTCTTTAAATGCTAAATATACATGCGACTTACACATCTCAGTTAGCACATGACGCCTTGCAGACGCCTATTTTAGGTCTAAGGCGTTTTCAAGGCGTTATGTGCTATCTGGGATGTATAATCATACGTAATTATTGAGAACATGGGCCTCAGCACCGATTTCAATGACGTTGAAATATGTTGTCAAGGCCATCATTCTGAACAACATTTTTCCTATACATATAATAGGCGGTCTCTTTTAGTTTCCGAGATATGCGAAAAACTGCTCCTACTAGTTCATTGAATTTCGTCTATACGTGCACGTTCTATGGCAATGTGTGCGTCAGCATCGGGCGACCGCTTACCTGCTGTTTCTATAAATATACCACACGACCGGCAAACAACGGGTGAACTTAAAAATCACACTTAACCAATTTTAGTGATTTTGAATATTGAAATCAGTATAATGTTTGAACAGTATATTATTTTGTTCTTAACTAGCTCTAAGCTACTTGAATCGGTATAATGTTTTGAACAGTTTTTTTTATTTTTAACTAGCTCGAACCTACGAACCTACGAAGTAATGGACAAGAATAAATTGACTCACCCGTTCAATCTGTTGCTTTCTCAGCCGCTGCGGCGTATTTATAAAAAGAAAAGAATAGCGGCAGTCGCTACTGCACACAAGCTGTCACGGATATGTACATATAGACAAAATTCAATGTAGCTGTAGCAGCTGTTTTTCGCGAATATCTCAGAAACTAAAAGAAACCGCCTATTATATGTATAGGAAAAAGTTGTTCAGAATGATGATCTTGACAATATATTTCAAAATTTGCAGCATAGAGTTAGAAAAAGCGTGTCCGCAGCTTTAAAATGAGAGCAAGATCAATGCTCTATGTTTAAAAATAACCAAAATATTGTGGTTGAACTGATGTGTCGGCTGATTTCGTCAAATTTTTCAAAACTTTAACATTCTCTTCTTAACAACATCTTTGAAACGTTTCGAGATTTGAAGCTGAAATTTGACATAGTGCGTTTCTTCGTAGTTATCCATAAATGCTGTAAATTTGAATAAAATCTATGACTATGACCGCAATTTCCTGTGCGTTCTGACGTGGAATAGCTCGCATGCGAAGTCATTATACCCGGTGTTACCGCATTCAAAACAAAGTGCGAGTGTCATGCATGAGCGAACCGGGCAAGAACGCAGCGAAGCGTTAATAGGATTGAGAAATTAAAATTCCGCTTCTGGAATTCGCTGTAGTACAGCTGTTGTAACGGGTTTCCACAGAGTCCCAACACAAACAAACGCAGTATTTGTGAGGTATGACCTCGTTCGTTGCACATCGGTGACGTCTACGTAAAACTGAACAACTCACCGTGTGTGCCAGTTTGTCGACCGATACGTTCACGCGTGTTTATACGTAGGTCACTCGCACCCAAAATCCTACATTGTACAGTGAGTGGGTACAAAAAGTATTAGTACACCCTTTACAACAGAACAACTCTTTCAAAATTGGACCAAGTGACTTGAGTTTCTTTATGAACTTAGAACGATTAGTTTACTAAATGATGTGTTAACAAAATGTTGAAGAAGTTGCAATTAGTCGGAATCGCGAAGAAAATAGTAAAGGTCGCTTTTTGCGACATTCTTATGAGATTGTAATGAAAATTTAACAAATACATTGCTTAGATTTATGTTAGTTATATGCATGCTGAAATTTTCATCGAAATCGGTTAACGTTGTTACGAGATACAAAGGATTAAAAATGTTGATAATTGCAGTTTTTCGCGACTTTTGACCTACAACTGTAGTATATCTAAAGATTCTTACATCTTTCGATTCCTGTTACTCGTTGCAGTGTTAACCGATTTCAATTAAAGTTGCAGCATATATATAACTGACATAAATCTTCGAAATGTATTTATTAAATTTTCATTACAGTCTCAAACAAAAAAGTTTTAAAAAACGACATTTACGATTTTCTTCGACATTCTGAAAAGTCGCAAATTTTTCAAAATTTTTTTACCACGTCATTCGGTAAACTAATCCTTCTAACTTCATAAAGGAACTTAAGTCACTTGGTCCAAATTTTAAAGAGTTATTCTGTTTTAAAGGGTGTACGAATACTTTTTTTACCCACTGTATATCGTAACCTAGTAGAAAAATTCCACGAATATTTACAATTTATCGGAAAACGACACTATACATATTTGGTGTCAAACTGAATAGGTATTGCCTTCTATTACAGATTACACAAAACTGTGTCATACAAATGACTGCCCCCCAAATAATCTCATTTTACAATTGATTTTGCAAATACGGTGTTCATTATTTATTAAAAAGTTTATCCGGTACACGTTTGAGTTTAAAGTCTATTTGGCTGAGTGCTACATGGAACATTGTCCTAAATTGTAGTTGAACTGGATTATATGTAACCCCGATCAAATGTTAAAATAAAGATTTCCGACTACTTGTAATTGTCACATTGTACGCAGGTGAAATTTTAGGTACTTTATAATCCAATAAATTCATATGTATAAAGAAATATACCTACGCTACCAAATCTTTATGTGTTGTGTCGAATAAGATATAGAAATACTGAAAATACATCAGAAATACAAATCAACACCAAAAGTATTAAACATTCTTTATTAATCTTCCTATGACAAGAACAAATGATAGAAGTATTTCGCCGTAAAGCGGGAGTGGCGGACAAAGTGTTAAAATCGTTATTCTGTAATCAGACTGAATCATTTTGTATGATGTAGCTCGTACTATTTTCGCTGCGACTGTATTTCAAATATTTGACCTGCCGTCGACCGACGACTGAGTAACATTCTCGATCCCGAAGATGTGTTGGAAATTTACAGCAGTCACTGCACACTGGCTTTTCTTACTAACCGTAGATCTCGCGGTATTGGATAGGTACGTCTTTCGATGAAATTTATCAACGTCATTGTCGTTGAAAAGAGTTTCGACTCTGACCACTGACAACGTAATTCGATCGTCGATGTTCAGCAGTCAAACCCTCGGTCGATGCTCGACCGTTCAGTGTCAGAAGTTATATACCAATCTGAAGTTAGTTACGCGACTAGACCACTAGACGTCGGGAGTATTGATTCTTACGCTGCGTTCGTTTCTTCGCTTTCTCTGTGCATGTGTTGCATCGTGCTTTCTACGAAACGGAAAACATTGCTTGCCTCGTTACACCATCGAGATTTCGGCTTTCTATCTTGCGATAGAAGAAACATATTCCGAATACGTTTAACGTGAAGGAAAACTACTCAAATGCTTTCTCGATCTGAAGGCACGGTGAAAGCATGGGCTAGTGCAGTTTCAATAGAAAGACTGCGGAGACAAATGCCAGATCCACGGTCCCCTTACGATCTTCGGTTGGTCACGAACTCATACACACCTTTCATGCACACTAGCTGCACACACCTTAACTGCACAAGTAGCGAGGAGCAGAGGTTCACGCGCGCATGGAAGAAGGATGTGGGTAAATGTTCAACTTACATTTCACGGTAATCCTTCAAAACAGAACGGCTGGGAGAGCACAACAGAAATGCACTGAGTTTCACTTGTTTTCGAACTGTAGAACAATAGATACGATACTTAACCGATGATCGAAATCGATAGAAACGTCGAAAGAACCACTTTAATGTTTCGAGTCAAACTGAACAAACCCGCGATTGTGCGGGGTCCTTTTATAATCGCGGTGTGGGTTGGGCCGCGTGTCTGTGGCTACTGGCAGGGTGGGGGAACCGTGGCAGAAAACCCCCATCTGCGCAACCGACTTCATTGGCGTGAACGGATCGCAGTAGTATATGTGCCGTACACGTGAATGTACATGTACGAGGTATATGGGGGCAGGGATTCTCCGCGCGTGGCGTCGACACGTTACTGGCACATGTTGATAAATAAGTAACGAAGGCGGAGTGATAACAGACGTTATCATAGATCGATTCCAGGGTCTCGACACTTGTATGTTGCATACAAATTTCTATGATTTTTGCATTTCGAGGAGGTACGGAGACGGAGGTAGAGGCACAGACTAGAATTGGACATTATTTAGATAAAAAATTACTTGAATAACGTTTGACTAAAAGATACTGTATCTTTATTCGTTATTCGAAGGTTTCAAGAAAGACAGTATCTTCATTCGATGAGCGTCGAATAAATAAATTTCTTTGATGAGAATTATTCGATGAATAAAAATACTTTTCTTATTTGAAGCTTTTCAGAATAATTCAAATTAGGAGTTATAAAAAAAAAACTTATATATTATATCTTGGAACAGCGGACATGGAGGGAAATATTTAAGAAAAAAGTTATTGTTACTTCAATAATCTATAAAACGAGATATGTTTCGTAAAGATGGCGCCACTGATTGAGCTGCAAATTGCTTGTGAATAAAATATATGGAGATTTTTTCAGACATTGATATCTCTGTCAAAAGTGCGTGGATGCTGTTGAAACTCATAAATAAGGTAGTCTTCTTAGTATTCCCAAACAAGATCCCCAAGTGGTGCCCCGTTGATTGAAAGCTTTTTGTGTTAACAAATTACGAAGTGAAATATTCGACGTTTCCTGTAGGTTCTCACAAGCAAGATACATCGTTACTTTCGATAGTAATGACTTCTCCATGTCTTAAATGTTAATAAACAACTGAAAAATTGAGCAGACATTACAATAGACAAGTTTTATTTCAGTTGTTTATGAATGGCCGACCAAATAAATTGAATAATTTGTATAATAATTACTTTACAAGAATGGCATTCTTTGCATTGGAAAGCGCTCATTTCTGCGCGAATTTAGAACAAAAATTTCACCTTTCGAGATTAGATTTTTTGTTTTTAAATTTATATCTCAGAGGCATCTTAATATTAAGAGATTAAGGATTATAAAGAAAGGTTTAAAGTTTATGTTACATTTGCATTTTCACGAATTAATCTAACTGTCTCGTAGAAATAGAAGGTAACTGTTAATGGGAGTGAGCGACGCACCAAGCGCGCTCGTCCGGGCTCCTCTGGAGTGGATACGGCTCGCGCCCTCGCGCGCTTAGAAAGAAAAGTACAAAACGACCTTCAAATTATAGCGGCCGTTGATATCTCCAAAAGTTTTTACAGTAAAATTGTAGTTTTTTTTTATATTGTGGGATAGCGCAACGAGATGGTTTATATTTTCGTAACGAAATCTGGGGGGTGGGGGAGGGGGCTTTCTTTATTAAATTGTAAATCAAGAATTTCACATTTGCGTTTCTTATTTTCTCTTTTTACAGCTTATGAAGCCGATTTTATTTACTGAATAATAATGTTAATAATACACACGTAAGTATAGTTATATAAATTGAAAACTAATATACAAATAATACAGTTTATTTACGACATTTTCATAAAGCAACCTGGTGTAATTTCGTTATGAAATTGTGAACCGCCTTCTAGAGCTTCTTTAAATTAAAATAAACGTCAATTTTGTTTAAAAACTTTCGAAGATATCAACGGTCGCTACAATTTAAAGCTTTATTATTATTATTATTATTATTTATTGCACGGTTATATTATTATTACCCGGTTTTATGTAGGTTGGTTCCTCTGTTTGTCTTGGTGAAATCTCGAAATAAATTTTTGACCCACTTCTACCGAACCGATTTTCTTGAAATTTTGCACACATATGTATCATGCGATGACAAGATATACAATATATTACAGAAAGGGTATAGCAGGATAAGGTGGTTAAAAGTGCCCTGATTTTGACTTATAACATACCATTCGATAGTTTGTCAAGAAAAAACAGTCTCTGCCAAATGTCAACCCTCTACCTAGATCAGGAGGGTAGTAATACCTATAACAAATATTCGGATTATCGGTTTTTCCTCTATTTTCTCAGTTTAATGACGCGCAAAAATTCTGTAAAAAATCTGATAGACAGTATTTATCGGGGCGCGTGATGGAGATTTTATTGCGTTTTTTTGGTAGAGTGCACTGTACTTTCAAAAATCAAAAACCGATTATTTCCGTGAAAAAGTAACTTGTACTTTGAATTTTCGTATTTCCTTTATAAGAATATTATGCGATTTCACGTATTTCTATATTCAGCAAAATAATGTATAAATTCCAAAGATTAAATTAACATGATTGCTTGACGCTATAATATGTTCCTTATACAGGGTGAGGCACTTAAAACCGGCCACCTGAATAACTTGGCTGCTATTGGTGATAGGAAAAAATGCATCAGGCCAAAATTATTTGGTATCGAGGGGCTGATCATCCGATGTTACTAGTTTTTTGATAGGTGGAGGCGTCAAGGAGATATGAAGGTCATCTCTGTTTTTTTAAATGGAACGGTATGTTTTTTTACATACATTCTGATAGAGTATTTCAAGACGAATACAATGACTTATTGGAAAGGTCATTCGTGGTTTTGGTTAAGCCAATTGTGATGGAAAATAATTTACTTTGAGGAAATGGTCGAACACTTCCTTACCGTCTCTGGTTCTTGGTATGTATTATTACTTCATATCTGTCTCGTAACCTCTTGTTCTGGGTCGTTGAATGGAAATAAACATTCAATCACGCTGTACGCCTCATCTGTACATACTATGATTAGTCATTTATGAGAATCTCTGCCGAGCGAAGTGTATCTCAACTTTCCGAAATGCGTTATTCAATAGCGGAGAAAGTAGATATGGTTTTTGTTTATGAGGAACGTCGCCAAATTGTAAGAAATGCAGTCCGTTTGTATGCTGAACGGTTTCCGGAACGTGTCACACCTTCACGATCTGCATTTACGCATGTTATTAAAAGTTTTCAAGAAACTGGACGTGTAGATAACAAAATACGAAGAACTGTAACACAAAATCCCCATGCTAGTACAAGGCAGCTAGCACGTGAAAGTGGCATCAGTCAACGAAGTGTTTTGCGAATATTACATTTAAATAAATTCCACGCTTTTCATGTTTCACTTCACCAAGAATTACATGGGAATGATTTTCAAAACCGTGTAAATTTTTATGAATGGGGTCTGCAGAAATTACAGAGTGATGTTTTTGACTAAAGTTTTGTTTACGGACGAAGCCACATTTACAAACTGTGGCCAAGTCAATCGTTATAATATGCATTATTGGTCAATGGAAAATCCACGGTCAATGAAAGAGCGTATAAGAACAGCTTGTGCCGCGATGAACACAACTGAAATTCAACGTGCCGTATTATCCGTCAAGCAACGCTTCAGAGCATGCAGCAATGTTCAAGGTCACCATTTCGAACACTTGTATTAGTCATGTATTACTATAGATAAATAAATCAACGGTGCTTAATCATTTCCTTAAAGTATTATTTTCCATCACAATTGGCTTAACCCAGACCACGAATGACCTTTCCAATAGGTCATTGTATTCGTCTTGAAATACTCTATCAGAATGTATGTAAAAAAACATATCGTTCCATTTAAAAAAACAGAGATGACCTTCATATCTCCTTGACGCTTCCACCTATCAAAAAACTAGTAACATCAGATGATCAGCCCCTCGATACCTGATGCATTTTTTCCTATTACCACTAGCAGCCAAGTTGTTCAGGTGGCCGGTTTTAAGTGCCCCACCCTGTATACGAAAATATTTAGTTGTGTACCGACAGCCACTGTTGGCGCAGCGGCTAAGTTCCTGACTGCGAAACCGCTAAGAACTTTTTGACCGCGGATTGGAGCCTAGCCTGTACTCAGTTTTTTTTATTACATTAATTATATTATTTTAAATTTCTAGCTAAATGACAATGAACAGTATTTATTTAAAAGCACTTTAAAAATAGTTTGAATAAATTTTATTCTACAATACGTACAATAATAATTTCAGAACAGTTTTCATCGCATCCTTGCTCTAACTGATATTTTTTCCTTTACGGGATTGTTTGTAATTTTTTATGTTAAATGAATATATGGGTTTAGTTTTAAAAGCTTTTATCTGTAATAACCGTGGGCAGATTACAGCAAATCTGATTGCTTGACGTACGCAGTCTTCTCCCTTATTTCGCTGCTTCTCTTTTCACGTGCCCTAGGAATGATACGATAATTTGTATTTTTCGATACTAAATACATACATAATCTTTATGTTAATAGTACTTACCGTTATCATTATTTGGTGGATTGCAACAAACGTGATTACTCGACGTCCTTAGAATACACAATATATTTTTTCATCATGACAAAATGCAAAACTAAAATTCTTACTTTTAAACGACTCTTTTTTGGTCTTTTTAAAGATATTTAAACATCGGGTTTTCCGGTAGACCCGGTGGTCAGTGTAATTAGCAATTTAGCAACCATAACAAGTTAACTCAGGAAAATGATTATTATTCGACACCTTCTCTTTATACTGGTTGTAGTATTCGAAACAGGCATTCATACTCGATGCATTAAGGCAGTTAAAAAATGTCGATCTTCCTGAAAGATATTTAAGTTGCTTGCATCTTTCAAGCCGCTTGGTTCTTTCGAGCCGTCCGAAATGATTCGAGTTACTCGATTCTTTCTAGCTGCTTGCTTGTTTCGAGTACTCAGACCAGCTTGGATATTCGAGCCAAATATAGCTCGGCTTGCTTTTTTCCGGGTACTAGAACAGCACTGAGCACACCTAGGGCGGACACATACGATGTCGCGTTAAACTCGCATATTTCATGACAGAATTTCTGCCGCAGAAAGCGCAGTGTATACATGATGTCTCATCTAAGTTGGTCACCTCGAATAATGACTTAACGGTACACTTCATAAAAATTTTGAAGCATGGAACTTAAATGGCATCATGGGGCAAATCTTATAAGTGTGCTTTTTTGTGAGTGAAGGGCTTTCAAAGATACCAAGGTCACCTTGATGTTTTTTAACAGAATGACCTATTCTTTCTACCATAGATGGATAGGGTATCAAATTCTGAGTAAAAATGTGTTGACATTCATACCTCCTGAACCTAATAGTTAACAAGATATTTACAAAATAATCACGGTATTGAAATCGCTGTATTGAAGTTGTGGGCAGAGATGGGCAAATTTTTATTTAAATAAAAGTTCCAATAACGAATAAAAGATAAAAAAATTATTTTCAGCGTCGAATAAAGTTTTTATCTTTATTTGTATCTTTATTTAACGTCATATAATTTTCTGAGCGCGAGTCTGCCAGCCTAGTTCCAATGGCTACCAATCGCAGCGCGTAGCCGACGTTACAGCGGCAACTCGGCTGGCAGACTCGCGGTCTGATTGGTCGGAGTTTTTCGTTAATATCTCGGTAACAAAGCCTCAGATAACACTTTTGTTAAGAAATACTTGTTTCAAATCACCTCGCGAGTCTCCCATGTCCGAGTCTTCCGACATTTTGGTTACACCCTCTATAATGGAGTTTTCGGATCTGTGTGTACGACCGCGATGGCAACACAATACAAGCGAGTGGTGGGAGTTGGTATTATTGTATATGTGACCCCACGGGCGAATATTGGCCAAGCATGTGGTATATGTCAGCTAGAAACCCTTTAATTAGAGTCACGAAATCACGTCTAAGTTAGGTCGGTGAAGGGCGGCAGATTTAGGGGATTTTTCCATCTCGGGATGGTGGAAGAATGTCCAGATGGATCCGACATCTCATAAACATGTTTTAGTCGGTCTGGAAGCCCCGAAAATCACACCCTCTCGCCTCCACGTGGTGCCGCCTGGGATCCTGTCTGGAGATTCGACTCTGGATGGAATGCGAACGAGAGGGTGACCTTCAGTTTATGTATAAATGAATGTAAAAATGTGGTTTCTCTACTAGGGAGATCGATGGGGTTGGAGGCATTTGGGAGTGGATAGAAGGTCTCGGCTTCAGGAGGAGAAGAGAAGGATCATTGGATAAGCAGGGAGCAGCAGAACAAGGATGGATGGAGTTTGAGAAAGGAAAGCAAGTAACAGGTACACAAATACACAAATATACGAATAAATAAGATAACGATGTGAATCCGACCTCGCTATAGGAGGGTACGTAGGGATATGGATCGGGAGTGTTATGACATAGGCTAGTGTTTTCCTTACGATGTGACCACGAAGACCATCCGTGTTGAGAATGGGATGTGAGTTGGAAGGTTCGGTGACTTCGTATACTCTGCCCAGAATATTCTCTTCATCCCCCCTGGAATCGGAAAAATTATGGGTTCATAATTGTTAGAGGATGGGAAGGGACACCCTAGGAATTCACATTGGTAGTATAAGTAGTTTGGCGGCAAGCTGTTGACTGGAAAAATGTGAAAAGGAAAGGAGAGGGAGTGTTTCGTCCTGGGCCTGCTAGTGGACTCGTCAGTAAGGCTACCTAGCAGACCCTGCCTTAGACGCGGGGATATACGATGGTCGGTTAAGGACGTATATATACGAACGAGGAAGGCTTCAGGTAGTTGCGGGAAAGGTGTCAACTCGGTAGACCTCTGATGGCGAATGTAGGAGGTAGTGCCGCCACAGTAGGATAAAACACGGATTCGGCCTCGTAAGAGGGAGTATGGTGGGATACGGTCTGGGATTGATTTGAGATTTGGGCGAGTTATCGCCAGGATCCAGGATCGAGTGGACCGACCGTGAAGAGACAGCGTGTAGGAGGAGATAGATGGGGAACCCTGTCGAATCCAGGCACGCAATTGTCTCTCAGTCTCCCCCGACCCCCGGTGGAAGGTTGGCTACCGGAAAGCACTTCTTCATGGGGGTAGGGTGTCGTATCATCGAATCCGTGGAGGACGCGGAATAGGAGGGTACCGAGAATTGGGCATCCGACTTGACCTAAGTTTGGTACCCGTAGATCGCCGTAGACGGGAGGTTGGTTTATTAAAAATACCTCCCGTAGTCCTTAGGTTAAGTTAATACATCGAAGTTGGGCACTGTTGCTGGCATCGGTGGGGGTTCACCGATGCGCACCTGTAATAGCAACAGAATAGTGTCTGGTTTCGATAGACTAAATAGTCTATCTAGTCTCACTAAAATGTTTCAGTTCAAAGGAAAAGGACGCGTGGTCACGCACTGAACTAGGAGAATCAATGGATGGATTCTCTTGGAACGGGGACAAGTCAATAAATCACAGGATCGCTCATCCGGGCACGAGGGGAGGGGGGGGGGGTTGGGGCCGTATTCAGGTGTATAACTCTTCGGAGGCCTGGTCGTGCCAATTGAGTAGATTTAAACGCGTTGTGGCTCGGATGCGATACCGAACAGCGGAGCGTATACTGGTAAACCGAGTCTCGAAAGGATAAAGAGCATCACTTTGCGATATATCGGCTCAACGAGCTCCACGACCATCGTATTCTGGAAGGCAGTCCATTACGGACGAGGCACCAGACGTAAAAGTACGGCACTGCTGAAACAGGCCTCGCTTCAACGGGCACGTGCGGGTAAAAATCATAACCTCGGAACACATATGTCGAAGGGCCATGGGGCGCTTGGCAGACGCTGCAACGACCGTGGTACGCCGGAGAGAGAGGGCATCAACCTTAGGCAGGGGTGCGTTTCAACCCAGAACGCAGGCGGTAGTCTCTGATGTAGCTGATATTTACTCTTCGGAGAAATTTCGGCAAAGTCCGGTGTGCTATCGTTTTGCGTCGCGTTCTTTGCATTCACTAGGGAGGGGGGATACGCGATCTACTCTAATTCGTTTTCACCGCTTTAAAATCACAATCCAGCTTTCACTTAGATTAAATTCAATTGGCGATGGATTCATTTAAGGTCCATCGCGGCTCCCGGGGGAGGTGATCGACGAACCCGACCACGTCTCTTCTTGAGGTCGGCTGGAACGGCCTCCCCATGTATCACTATTGGAGTCCCGGGACTCCTTCCTTGTCCTTGTTTGGGAGGTGGTAATTTTGACAATGGGTAATCAGAGGAGGGGAGGTTCCTGAATTATTCGGGACATAGGCAGGTAATTGATACGGGGTTGAAATAGGCGATACAGCTCTCTCTCGATGATGGCGGTACAAGCATGATGTTACCACCCTTGTACAGACTCGGTCTGTGGGTGAAGCAAAGAGTGAGCTGGCACTCACTTTGAAGATGAAGGATTTAAGGCCCGGGCCTTAAAAAGTTGGAGCGGTTGGAAAGTCGGGGAAAATATTCTCCTCTGGTAATGCCCACGGTAGTCTCAATTGCGAGACTATGTGATAGCCACCGGCGCCAAAGTCAAGACTGGGTCTTGGAGGAGAGTACTGAAATTCCCCTCTACCTAGTGACCGCGTTATAAACTAAACTATGGTCTGTTTTTCGAAAGATGATGCCTGTGAGGTAGGCCCGAGTTTTCGCAGTGTTGCCGCGATCACGAGACACCTACGGCACTTGTGTTTCTCTCACTCTTCGCGTCTTGGCCAATGACGTGCGACCGTCGACGTGAGTCCTCACCTACGGTCGTCTGTCTCCATCACACCTATTACAAACCTCTCGAGAAGGTCCTATCTATAATCTCAAGGAGTGGGGACTGCGTTCGGCACGCGCCCGTCAATCATCCATTGTCTGGAAATGGCGGAGAATGTTGACGAGACGCTGAACGTTTTCACACGTCAAAAGTTAAAATACATGAATAAGAAAAAGTTTATTTCTTTTGAAAGAATGTATTGTACGCAAATATTGAGCAACATATTAAAAGGGGATTAAATTAATACGTAGGTTATTAAACGCTACACGTGGAAATCGCAGGGTAAAGAAGGAAGTTGGTTTACCGAGCGTCTGAGCGAGAGGCTCTCGTGTCGAACTGCTGGAGGATGGAAACAGACACACAGTGGCATTGAGACCGTCACAACGTCGCACGAAATACGTAGCTCCCGTTGGATCCCCTCCAGGCCACGCGCCGAGGCAGGCCAACCTTCCAGGCATCATCTTTCGAAAAACAGACCATAGGTCGGTGAACGCCATTTTTAGACAAAGGTGTTATAAATAGTGGTATATTGACGGTATATACAGGGAGTCCCAAAAATGTCCTCCGACCCGGAAATGGGGCACTCGGAGGGTGAATTGGAACAACTTTTTCCTTAGCAACAATGTAAACTGAGGCTTCGTTACCGAGATATTAACGAAAAATCGCGACCAACCAGAGCGCGAGTTTGCCAGCCGAGTTCCCGCGCTAGCGGTGGCTACGCGCTACGCTTGTACTACGAAGTTCCGACCAAGTAGATCACCATGCATCGCAGGAAACCGCGTATAATAATAGTGAATAAACAAGGCGTAACAAATAAAATCATACTTTTTATCATCTGTCGTTTGTAATTTACATTTTTGTAAATTCCTTTTTACGAATTTGTGAATTTCCTTTTCAAATAACGTGTGAACGAAAAGGTAATGTAACAGAGAATAAACGAGAAGTGATCGTAATTTGGTGTTGGTATAAACATTCGTAGTTTAATAACTGTCAACAATGTTACTGATAATGAATAAGTTTCTTCAAAAAGCCCGAAGAAAAAGTTAAGTACAGAAACTTGCAGAATTATCGCCGGAAATAAACCATAGCTTGCGTTAAATTAGGAAAATAATAATCAGCAATAAATTAATTAGAACTCACCCTTTCGGAAATTCACCTGCAGTTTGCAAACCTGTGTCACTAGGTCACTGAACCGATCCTGGTCATCGACGGCTGAAAGGGTTTATGGCAGGGTATGGCCCAGTTCGCAGGTGATCGCAGGTATACCTCACCAGCCGCAGTTAAGGGTTGTAACGTCAAGTGCGTCCTGGTTATTCCACAGAATACGTACTCACTTCACTGCACGACCACTAACACTGATCACCCGACACAATCACTTAATGTATTTTTAATCCAACGTGTTGTTACTACGTTAGGAAAATTCGTGGCCCCGGAAAGGGCCGATTGTTTTCAATTTTTCAGATGTTTTACGTAACCAAACACTTGCCCAGCAACACCCACATATCCGTTATTCTGTACGTACCACCATAACATTGCGTAATACTCCCTTGAACTGAACATCTCTGTCACCCGATTGCTAACCGACTGACAGAATTTTTCCGAAAGGGCTTCCTCTACCCCCAAGTAGTTTCCCATCGTTACATTGTGAGTTCCCTCCCACCACGACAAGATTTAGGTAAAACGAAACCAACGGTTCTAGGATCACACATGCTTTGCAGAAGTGCAAGGTAAGAACCGTCGCGCAGTTTCTCCAAGGCGCCGTAGCCCGTTAATTTATTGCCAGGGTACCTACTGCTTCGAGATAGAAAACAGACATCACGTGCATCGGCTTGAAAATGTCCGAAATGAAGAGGACCACCAACGTATCCCTTGCTTCGAGTTGGAAAGTACAAGTACATTGTCTATCTCGAGGAGTAGGGAAAAAAATTTACCGATACGTGTAAGTTGACGCTGCTTGGCCGTGACCGACCACCCTTGTAGAGGCCGGAGGGGAATTTTCGGTTATTTATGGCTCAATTTCTTCGGCCTTTTTTTTTACTATTCCGTCAAATATCTCGGAATTTATTAGAAATATAAAAACCGTACAATTTGCAATATTGTGTTTGTTTTGATATTGAATGTAGCTATATCATTGAATTCCAGAATAATCCCTTTCTTTAAACAATCTTTCGTTTTTTTTTAGTGGAGCGCCCGGTTCTTTTACCTGAACCGGGGCGCACCGCTGTCTTCAATAGGTTACTACTACGTTAATATGAACCGCATCACTCTACCGATAGGCTTATTTTACGGAAAAGAGTTTAACGCATACTTTAGTATTAACGAATACTTTATTATTTAGAATAGTACTTTTTTTGGATTTACCTGCACTGTGCACTGTCAGGAGTCGGCGAAAGATTGTTTAAACAAAGGGATTATTCTGGAATTCAATGATATAGCAACATTCAATTTCAAAACAAACACAATATTGCAAATTATATGGTTTTTATATTTCTAATAATTTCCGAGATATTTGACGGAATACTACAAACAAATACGTATGAAATATTTTCATGAGAACTACAATTTCACAGAGTTGTAATAAAATTGTCGATTGTCAATTCTGTTGTTAGTTCACGGTTGCTACGAGGCCGAAGATTTGAGCCATAAATAACCGAAAACTCCGCTCCGGCCTCTACAAGGGTGGTGGGCTAGGGCCAAGCAGCATCAACTTATACGTGTGGGTAAAATTTTTTCCCTGCTCCTCGAGGAAAACAATGTACATTGTGCTTTCCAACTCGAAGCAACGGGCAAGTTGGTGGTCCTTCTTATTTCGGACATTCTCAAGCCTATGCACGTGATGTCTGTTTCCTATCTCGAAGGAGTAGGTACTCTGGCAATAAATTAACGGGCTACGCGTTTTGGTGAAACTGCGCGACGGTTCTTTCCTTGCACTTCTGCAAAGCACGTGTTATCCTAGAACCGTTGGTTTCGTTTTACCTAAATCTTGTCGTGGTGGGAGTGAACTCACAATGTAACGATGGGAAACTACTTGGGGGTAGAGGAAGAATTCTGTCAGTCGGTTAGCAATCGGGCGACAGAGATGTTCAGTTCACGGGAGTATTACGCAATGTTATGGTGGTACGTACACAATAACGGATATGCGGGTGTTGCTGTGCAAGTGTTTGGTTACGTAAAACATCTGAAAAATTGAAACCAATCGGCCCTTTCCGAGGCCACGAATTTTCCTAACGTAGTAACAACACGTTGGATTAAAAATACATTAAGTGATTGTTTCGGGTGATCAGTCTTAGTGCAGTGCAGTGAAGTGAATACATATTCGATGGATTAACCCGGCGGCACTTGACGTTGCAACTCTTAACGTCGGCTGGTGTCGCATATCTGCGATCACCCGTGGCATGGACTCTACCCTGCCATAAACCATTTCGTCCATCGATGCCCAGGTTCGGTACACTGACCTACTGACGCAGGTTTCTACGCTGCAGGTGAATTTCCGGAAGGGTGAGTTCTATTCAGTTTATTGGTCATTATTGTTTTATTAATTTCACCGAACTACAATCACTTCTCGTTTATTCTCTGTTACATTACCTTTTCGTTCACACGTTCTTTGAAAAGGAAATTTACAAATTCGTAAAAAGAAATCTAGAAAAATGTAAATGTGCATTCGTCATTTT
>NW_015373922.1:260539-288380 GCF_001272555.1 Dufourea novaeangliae | reverse complement strand
TAATATCTCGGTAACGAAGCCTCAGTTTACATTGTTGCTAAGGAAAAAGTTGTTCCAATTCACCCCCCGAGTGCCCCATTTCCGGGTCGGAGGACATTTTTGGGACACCCTGTATAACGTCGCATTGAAGCATTATACAACTGCTATTGTAGAAAAATGACTGCACGAAATTGTACCGAGTCATCACAGAAAGGCTATATTATGAAAGATTGCACAATTATGTTATACAATTGCATTCCAATTACACTGACGATTACAGTAATTAACAATTGAATTAGTCGAGAAATTTTAATTATATAGTACAAGTAGAACGTAATTCAGCTACTGTATCTTATTTTATTACTGAATTAGATTTTTTTTAATAAGCCGCATTAGTCGATTGCTGTTACTTTTTCTTTTCATATAGTAAGCAATACTAAGTGAAGTAGGTACATGTTCCATTTTTTATAAGCACAAGAGAGGATTATTTCTGTTCAGATGTCACGAATTTCTTAATAATATCATATTCATCGATGATTATAATTTTTTCTAATTGCAAGCTTTACGTGTGTCTTACCTTTGTCTCATCGTCTGTATTGTCGATATTAATAAGAGATGCGGTGAAAGGGAAGGTATGAGTGAGAAGAATGTAAATCGAAAAGCGACAGGTCCAATGAATAAAATAAAAAAATAGTGCAAAGAGCATAAATAATGTTACGTCATTTTTTTATGTGAGCAGTGCCATGATCTTACTATCGAAATACCTATTTGGTTGTGTATTTTTTACATTCAATATCTTACAACTAAAAATCGCAAACCTACGAAATATATTCATTTTTAAATTATGGAAATTTGTTACATTACTCGGGCTATTTTCAATAATATATCATTTTTATCGCAACCTTACGTATGAGTACAAATTGTTCGATACATCCGAGTTTGGCCTCATTTTCATCGGGAGAATCTATTCAATTCATTCGTGACACTTTCATTAAAGTATAATGAAAATTGTAAAAGTTAAAATTTTCATTAATGCATGATTTCTTACCTCCTTACATTGTATGCTGATGGACGGTCGCTGGTCTTTGACCTTCGGTGCTCGACGCTCGGCAGCGCGTTTATTCGTGCTGGTAATAGTTATTCGAAGGTTTATTGGAAGTCTTTGATTATAAAAGATTATGGTAGTTATTGAGAACATGGTCCTCAGCACCGATTTCAATGACCTTCAAATATGTTGTCAGTCATATAATAGGTGGTCTCTTTTAGTTTCCAGGATATTCATGACAAACCGTTCCTAAGGTAAATGTCCCAGTGATTGGACACTATCGTAAATTTTGGTTAATATTAAATTTTTAAAAAATAATAGCGATCTTCAGGATAGAAAATAATTATTCTTAGTTATTTCTTATCATAAATTATATACAAATGTCCGCAAAAGCGCGTTGTATTACTTAATAAAAATATTATCATTTAGCAATTATGAATTTGAGGCAACATGAATGCCTTCGTAAATGTTTCGCTATCATTGAGAGCGCCTTTCTTAAGCTCGTAAATAATAAATAATTCGTTTGTTTCTATTAAATAAAGGTTTCTTGAACTTATTAAAGTCTCCAGAATTCATATCAACTTTGTTTTAATAAAACTTTTGTCTTTTAATATCGAAATTACCGAGTTTATTTACTGGTACATACATGAGAATGCTAACTGCGTAGTCGTTGGACGCTTGTCAATCACTCGAACAGCATTGAGTAGAAAATTTTTTATAACAATAAGACTTTCAAGAGGAACAATTAAAGAAGCGTATTAAAAAAGAAAAACTAGAAGGGAAAAAAAAACAAAAATTTGCTGCCAAGAAAGTTGCAAAAAGTATTAAACAAAATCAAAAACAAAAAAAGGAATAATATACATTTCGTTACTTTTGTTTAACTTTGTTTTATTTAAAATATATATTTTCTCTAAAACGTTTGTAATAAACCAAAGTTGAATCCACTATGTATGTTTTTAATGCACAATTTCCTAAATGTGTAAAGATATATGTTTAGAAGTTTTTACCAAATATATAACATGTACATAATAATAGAATGTAATTTTCCCTTAATGTTATTTATTTATTAATTTATAATGCATACATTTATAGATTTAGTTCATAATCAGCTTTCTCTACTCCCTGCACAGAAGAGGACATCATAACTGAGATCGCAGACAGAGAGCAGAGATCATGTAATATCATGATATTCAATGTAGAAGAAACATTCGATTATATCGTTGGTTCTGTTTATTTACCTCCAGCCAGTGACCCATATTTATATACTGAGCACTGTAAAACTGTCAAAGAAGTGTTGCTATTGTCGTCGAGGTAACTCCGAATTATGTTTTAATACGTTTTTATTTAACTATTATTTACAAATATGAATACAATTGGACAGAGTGACGTTGTGATGTTGCTGAAGATCAGAAATAGACTGTTTCATCCCCTGTATGGGACCAGTATTTAAAGGGGTTCCGGTATGGAGGGGGTGGACGCTAAGTTTAAGGAATTTAGAAAAGGATGACCTAAGAAATAGGGTTATCATGGGAAGACATTTTGGCGACATTAGGAATTTGGAAAAGGGCTGCGTGGGAAATCGGGATATCGCGAAAAGACATCATGGCGTCCTTCGGAATCCAGGTGAAAGCTGTTTCCAGGTGAAAGCTGAGATGTGTATCGCAGGGTCGGTACATGGAAAAATAATCGGGGTAATAAAGGGTTCGGTGGCGACTACCGCGACACTATCATTCTCTTCTGATACCGACCTTCTTCTAACAGGTGATTACATTCCGGTGGAGTCGTGCTGTGGTGGCATTTTCGGCTAAGCTCGCCCTTGGTTAGCGTGTAACACACGTGGTAATACATCTTTCCGACGCTGTGGATCATTTCAGATTGCTGACTCTCGTAACCACTCCCGCTCCTGAAACTTAGAAATCATTCGGGAGAATCTGTTTCACTCAGAGAGGGGCTAATCTCTTTAGCTCCGCCTGTGTTTTGGTTCGGTTAGTTAGAGAGAGCAAACCCTGGAGAGGTCTGATCCGTGTCTTTGCTCGAGGACAACGCTCCAACCTGTATCCTTCGTGTCCGACGAAGACCGCGAAACAACACCTCAGGTTCCGAAAGTACTGTTGGAACGACCAAAGTGCTATAAGAAACAAGGTTATTAGTATAATTTTCTGGTGATGTCGCTACTAGGATCGAGAATGAAGCACGCATCTCGCAATGGATCTCACGTGTGCTTATGTAACTTCGCGTACAAAAAGAACGGTTTATTTATTTATTAGATCCAGTTATTATTTTCCTCGTCAACATCAGACCATCAAGATTTGAGTCCAAACTCGAGATACAATTGTGGCTGAGATCCCTTCAGAAATTGTGAAAAAGTTGAAGAACTTGACAACTATTAAACCGATTTTGAACAAACATAGCTATTAATTTTTCTGGAAATATACACTTTAAAACAAAAAAAAAACCGCATCAAAATCGGATCATTCACACACACACACACACACACACACGCACACACCTATAACCACCGATACGTGGACGAGCATAAATAACGCAGTTTCTTTACGATTACTTGTCATTTTGCAAATCTTGAGTTTAAACTCAGATCGTATACTATCGAAACATCTAAAATTGTAGAAAATCGGACGGCTGCGGCAATTTCTAATTATCTTAGCTTGAAAAGCAAACAGTAGTAAATATACTGTGTTTTGGGCATACCTTAAATTTAATTGTTAAAAATATTTAAGCAATGTCGATATTATACGTAAGGTTCGTGAGGAATATCGACGTATGATGATTCACTTTCGACTGAGTTTATTGGCGAAGGATAAATTAACAGAAGTACATACTATTTTGGGTTTACCATGCCACAAATTAAAACTCGAACTGGAAACTCGGTGGAATTCAACCTATAAAATGGTCAAACGTGTGAATGAACAAAAATAGGCCATATTGGCAATATCGTCATGAGAAATTAATTTTGATAAATTAGTTGATAATGAGTGGGAGGTATATAAAAAATTTGGTAATATATAAAATTTTTCCGATTTTAAAACCATTTCTTTTAAAGACCGAAGAAGTATGTGCGGAGAAACGAGTGACCATTTCAAAAGTTATACTAATTAAAAAGCAAATAACTACTTTTCTGTATAACATCCCCGAGGAAAATGATGTACAACAAGTACTCCGTTTATAACTGATCGCGCAATTAGATAAATATTTCTGCGACATTGAACGAAACGAGACATAAGGTAAACATACCGATTATGAAACGCCTTCTGAAACAGTATCACAAATATCGAAATTAGAATTGGTTTTGGCATATACATATAAGCGACTGTAAACATTCTACTAATATTTACACATTCTTTTCTTTACAAATCCAGGAACATGAATATTGTTATATAATAGTTATCCGAGGCTTTGTTAACGAGATATTAGAGAAAAACCCTGACCAATCAGAGTACAAGTCTGTCGGACGAGTTCCCGCGGTAGTATTGGCTACGCGCTGCGATTGGTAGCCAACGTTACCGCGGGAACTCGGCCGACAGACACGCCCTCTGATTGGCCGGAGTTTTTCGTTAATATCTCGTTAACAAAGCCTCGGATAACATTTTTGCTAAGGAAAAAGTTGTTTCAAATCATCCCAGGATCCACTCATTTCCGAGATTCGAAGCAATTTTGAGACACCCTGTATGTATTGCTAAAACGCTGCGTCCTAGTCGCGTTCTAGTATTCATTTCTTAAAACGCAAACAGATCGTAAAGTTGCTGTCGAAATCTGCGTCACGTATGAATTACTTCATATAAATTATAAATGAATGTACTGCCAGCACGCGACTGCAAAATGACACGTACCGCTCGTGGGCGCCGGGCCTAACACTGCTTTTAATTGTAACTACAATAAAATAAAAAATTACAGTATACAAAAAAATAAGCTGAAGAACATTGAAAAGCTGTTTATTTTATAATTGTACGTAGTATTTTACAGGACGAATAATTTACGCTTGCATAATCTATACATTCCGTTTTATACATTAAAGAATTTATGAGTTGCAAGAAGAGAATCAGATGCATTTTTCGAAACAAATTACAAGTTTGAAGTAAATTTATTTATCTACAGGCATACCATTTAAATTGTTCAGAATTAAACATATTTTGAAAGCAAAAATAAATGTATTTTAAAAAATGAGTAAAATATTACTTGTAATATTTCTCTCTGTAAATCATTTTTAAATGTACCTTCTTAATCCTTAATAAGTATAACATTTAATTGGAGAAACATTGCTACATGTTTAGTATAGTATTGTTAGTTTACACCCATGTTTCATTTTAATAGGAAAAACGTCTGCCACAAAACAGATTTTCACTTTTTTAAATTCTGTTTTTAAGAACAAAAAAATTTCATTATAAACATATGCTTTACTGTACTCTCGTGTAAACATAAAAGTAAGAATATGATGAACGTTGTTTCTCAAGCATACTGACGATGTTTATTTACAGTTTTTCTTGGAAATTTAATTAATGATATTAATTTCCATAACAAAGTTGTATCATAACTAAAACTTTGTTTTTAAGTAAAATATATGTTGTTAAATAAAATTGCAAATCAAATATCTTATAGTTTTGACTTGAATTAATTCAAACATTAATTAGCAATATAAATATTTTGTTTACGTATTGACATTCCTCTAAAATGTATAAAAATAACATTATACAAGGTGAATACAAAATAAAAAAATAAAAGCATTTTAAAGTAAAAAGCATTGTCAAGCTTTGGACATATTTAAAAGTTGGTATATTGGAATGCAAAGTAATAATAAATAACTTACATATTGATAAATAATACAGTGACGATAATATTAATAATAACACAATAACAGCAATAGATGTATGAAATATTGCTCAGTGTACAGAACGACCGTTAAATAACTACAATCATAGATTCTAATATTCGTATGTATATTGCTCGATAAATTTTGTGGAATATATAGAAAGTGCCCAATTTAATTCTATATCCATACGCATTACTTATTTATAATTTGGATTCTTACGGAGTGACTAAATATTTAAGTATGTGTTTTGTTTATGTTAGATTTAAAAGTATATTTTATAATTCATACGCGGTTTATATACTTAAATTGGGTACCCTAACATGATGTAAAACTAAATATGCTACAATCAGACGTTTCTAAAATTGACTATTACATGAAAGATTTATTTTTTGGTGATTTTTGATATCTAGATGCATAATGAATTTTCAGAATTAGTTTTTAAGAGAAATCGTTACAGTCAATATGCAGGTCATGTAACATCTTGATTTTTTAAAATAACATTGTTTGTACATCCAGTGCTATTATAGTTGCAGGTTTATGACGTACAGTAAATACAAATATTTTAAATGATATTGACCCCAGATAGCACATGACGCCTTGAAGACGCCTATTTTACGGCTATTTTAGGCCTAAGGCGTCTTCAAACCGTCTTAAAGGCGTCATTAGACATCATGTGCTATCTGAAACATGATAGTCGAACAATAGTGAGTAACAGATTATTTCAAAATTCATAACATTTGACGCAACACTTAAAAAAAGATTAAATATTTGATATCACATGTTTTTCGCAGTTTATTGTACGACGCGGTAGAAGGCTGTTATGGTTCTATTTTCTACATTATCCTTTCTGAAATGTTGTAACAAGCAATATTTTTCATTTCCATATCGGTTTTACATTCATAATGTTAATTATCGTTAATATTTATATTACATCATGTTAACGATTTCGTTAAAAAAAAAGTAATTTGGTAAATTAATACGCCATATGACTACCGACAAATTTAAGGTATAAATCAAAATTTCAGATCTCATTTAGTTGTTTCCAAGGATATTTGACCATAATACATTTAGCTTTATATCTTGTATACATATACATAAATATACGCGAAAAAAAATATACTAGAGTCTGGCAATTATATTCGAAATTTTTCAATTCAAGTTTTCCTAACTTCTTTTCAAGAATTTATACCAAAGCTAACAAGGGACATCACTCAAGTGTAACACGCTGATTTTTATGAAATTTGGCACAGAAGCAGTATGTTAAAAAATATTTAACACGCATTTATTTATCTGCTGATATTCATATTTAGCTGGAGTAAATAGCCTTCAAAGTTGAGAATAAACAAATTTTCCTCAATGACTCACAAATTATTCTACTTAGAAAAAAAAAACAGTCTTTTTAGATACCAATTTGTTTAAGAAAAAATAAAAAATGTCTTACTAAGCGTTATTCCGTTTTGGTGTAAATTATTGAATAGAAACTGTAAGCCAATATAGGAAACTATTGTGTACCTTGAAATTTTTAGCTTGAACATTATAATGAAACTTGGGATTGTTACAATAAAACTGCTAAATCCGCGATACTGAAATCGTACGAATTTGATATACAGGGTGGTCCACGCAACTTGTTCACCCTGAATAACTTCTAAAGTATGCATTTATGAAAAAACTTCATAGAAAAGTTATATGCTTCGGAGGTATACTTTATGTAATGCATATATTTTTTTTGTAATTCGGGGCGTTTCGGAGATTTGAAGGTCAACTTCATTTTTTTAAGTGGAATGCTATATTTTTTGTGCTAAAATATCGAAGAGCGTTAAATTTTGAGTAAAAAAGTACTGACCTTTACTAGCCGTAATCCTAATAATTAACTAATAATTTCACCTTGTTTCTGGAAAATGGTCTGTGCGTAATATCAAGTTGATCGATGATAACTTCTCAAGACTGATCAATACTGACGATAACTTCAATAGTGAATCACGGACAGAATGGGCGATTACGATTCCATACGCAGAATCGGTCATGTTGATAAACATTGTCACGTGAAGTTCGCTGTCTTACGGAAATCTTTGCTGGTATTGAATGTCCAATTTGATATTACATACAGACCATTTTCAAGAAACAAAGTGAAATTATTCGTTAATTATTAGGATTACGGCTAACAAAGGTCAGTAATTTTTTACTCAAGATTTAATGCTCTTTGATATTTTGGCATAAAAAATATAGCATTCCGTTTAAAAAAGCGCAGTTCACTTTAAAATCTTCGAAACGCCTCCAGTTGCAAAAAGAATGTATGCAGTACATAATCTATCCCTCCAAACCATACAACTTTTCTATAAAAAATGTTTTCATATAATGCATACTTTAGAAGTTATTCAGGGCGAACAAATTGCGTGGATCACCCTGTACATCAGCCTGCAAAGTTTCACAATTATTCAGCTAATAATATTGGGTTCTAGTAGGTAAAAATTTCCACCATAAGTAGAAAGACCCGCAATGTGGTTGATCCGCGTAAGTGGGTATAAGGTTTTTATACTTACGTAACCCAGAATCATAAAGGTCCAAAATACAATTACAAGATAATAGAGTACAAATTTTAACCTAATTGTCGTCTTTTATAACTTTTTTGTTTGAGACTGTAATGAAAATTTAATAAATACATTTCGAAGATTTATATCAGGTATATACATGCTGCAACTTTTATTGGAATCGGTTAATACAGAAACGAGTAACAGGCATCGAAAGATGTAAGAATCTTTAGATATATTACAGTTATAGGTCAAAAGTCGCGAAATACTGTAATTTTCAACATTTTTAACCGTTTGTATCTTATAACAACGTTAACCGATTTCGATGAAATATAACTAGCATAAATCTAAACAATGTATTTGTTAAATTATCATTACAATTTCAGATAAAAATCTCGCAAAAGATGACCTTTACTTTTTTCCTCGCGATTCCGACCAATTGCAACTTTTTCAACATTTTGTTAATACATCATTTAGTACATTAATCCTTCTAAATTTACAAAGAAACTTAAGTTACTTGGTCCAATTTTGAAAGAGTTGTTCTGCTTTAAAGGGTGTGCGAATACTTTTGTTACCCACTGTAGATGTGGGTGGATTAAAGGAATAACATTTGTAAACCTTTTTTGAGTACAATAACCAATTCACGCTCTTCTATGTGCTATATGAAAATATCAGATCAAAATTGTTAATATCACAATCAATAACTTCATCTCGGCTAAAGAATAAGTTCTTGTCAGGGCTGCCATATGTGTATAGGCGTGGGACACTTAAGATTAACAGATTAAAAATTAAACTCGATTTTCTTGTAATTGTATTTTAGGGCCTCTGTATGATTCTGGGTTACGTGGACATAATAGCATTTCAACGGGGATTGGCCGTTTTGTGGGTCTTTTTACCTGTGGTGGAAATTTTTGTACGCGGGAACTAATTAAAAGGTCGGAACCTCCCTGATAACCAGTTGTATATAAGTTTCCAGCAAATTGTCAGCAATAAATGACAAAAGTTGTCGAAAAAACCATAGTCATCTGTTTCCGCATTTGACTTGGGTTTTGCAGGCAACGCCAGCTGACGAAATGGTAAAGCACATTGGTAGAAAGTCTTGCAAAGTGACCTATGTCAAATTGAGAACAAAACCGGAACAAGGTTTGCGTAAGCCAATTTATTGCATATGTTGCTGTCAATTTGCGCGCAAGGTGTTTATAGCGAAACTTTATAACAGATACTGGACAAAATTTGGCTGACTGGCTTAATGTTATAACTGTTATTAGTACTAGACCTACGCATTTAACAACTTGGCTGTAACAATCCCAAGTTTTATTATAAACTTCAGACTAAAAATTTCAGGGTAATAGTATTTCTTATATTGGTTTATAGTTTCTATTAAACAAATTACGTCAAACAGGAACAACAATTAATAAAAAATTTTCAATATATTTTTTAAACATATCGGCATTTTTAGATTTTTATTGTTACACAATAAATAATTTTTGTTAACAAATATTTTTTCTACGTTGAATAGTTCGCGAGATGTTAAAGAAACTGTATTTTTCATATCCCCAATTTTGAGTACTATTTGCACACCCTAGAAACGAATATTAGCAGTTAAAAAACATATTTTTGTATTTTTCAATGCATCGCCTTTGTGATAAATCTGATCAAGATCGGCGTTTTACACTTGCGTGATGTTCCTGGTAAGATCAATTCCACTTTATTTGTAAATAACGTCCAATTACATATGAATTTGGTTTTGATTTTGTACGAATAATTTGTTTCAGTGATTTTTAATTTGTAAATATAAAAAAAAGATTGTTAACTGTTATTTGTTCCAATGATGCACCTTTAAAATATGACATCGTGACTTACATATTTTCGTACTTCTTCATATTTTAATACTTTTCTGTACAAATATATCTATATAAAATATTTCTTGAGCTGACACAATCTTTCAGCTACCGCCTCTTTCATATTTGTATACTTCTACTTATATGCAACAATACACACGGCTCGGTTCCTTTTTCGCACCGCAACAGTGAATTCGTGAGTGTAATTTAATTTGTAAATAAATTTTCTTTGATTGTTCATATTTTACTTCTACATATGAATAATCAAATTTACATGATTCATTATGATCATAATCTGACATTATAAAAATGACACTGTACACTTTTTAATAAACAAGATTGTCCTTGATACAGTAGCAATAGACGAAACACATGACAATATGTGAAATTTATATAGGTTAACAAACAAGACTATAAGAAACAAACAAAACGACAGTGCGTAAAAAGAATTTAGATAGAAAAAAAGGGGTTCTTGGTCTCCTCAATATTTTCTTCTATCTAAATATACATAACTAGATTTAAAACTACCGATAGAGCTTCTGGAATATGTTTTGGTAAAGCCCCATGGACGGATCGTTCGTACTATCATAAAGTAGCACGATTATTCGGACGAGTGTGTTGGCAAAGGTATCTCGATAAAGGCACGACATTTCCCAGATTTCACAATAATTTCTGGAACCTCGACTATTTCTTTCTTACTTTAAATTGGACCTTATTTATTATTATTAATACTAAAGTAGAAGAAAATACAGTTCAATTAAACAAAAATGTGATTCATTTACATTATCTTAATAATGTACTCTTTTTGTTCGTAACTTTCCTTCTATCAATTGTATTAACAACTTTCTCTATGCTGCTTAAAAAATGTTTAAATAATCGAGGTCCTAGGTTCCTTAGAGAGAATGTTACTTTTTTCAGTAGCTACTGATGACTTTTGCTTAATAAATGCGAATTAAATTGGTATAAATTACAACACTGTTCCCCACAAATATTACACTTCCAAGGATTGCTTTCACTGTGGCAACCCTTATGAAGGAAATATAACGTTTGATCAGGAAAGGTAATTTTACAGTGAGCGCACTGAAGTCCATTGATTCGTTGATCGGGCCTCGTTGAACTAGGAGGTTCTCCTCTTGAATGGGTGTTTGAATTCGAACTATTATTACCTATCACAAAATTAATATATATACTTTTTCCAAATCATTTATATAAAATGAAAGTTGTTTCATTCTGCGTTTAATAACATATTTTTTAGTATGTATGTATAACAGTGAACCAAAATGATATAATTACTCAAGTAAATCATACAGATTGTGATGAATTCATGTGAGGTATTCGTTTAAAAAATATATCTTCAAAATTGAGGGTGGTTAAACAAAAGTTATCTGTTTTCGAATCCTAAATATAACTACGGAAGCGACTTTTCTAAATGGCCATTTTGTTTCAAAAATATAGTAAAAATTCATCATTTATTACATACACGTTTCCATTACAAATTGTTATTCCGTGTTGCGTAAATTGAATATATATTGCAGACCTGTTTCAGTTTTAACGATTCAATAAAAAATTGTTGCTATGGCAAAGCCATTACATACGTGGGACTGAAATCTTAAGAAAAAATAGACTATTTCCATAAAACTTATGTTTTTAAATGGTTCTTGAGTGCAAAAATTGCACCTCGAATAGAAAACGACTGATTGTTGATTCTGGTTGCAAGCGAGTATAGAACGTCCATGTATCTCGAAGTTATAAACAGTGCCCAAAATACAATTATCTACAAGAATATCGTGTGTAACTTTTACCACTTTTGACTTTAAATATTCCATGTACAGTAGCCCTGAAAAGACCTGGTTTTGTTATACATGAAATTTGTATTCCTTTACGCAAGTTAATAAAACTTCACAAAGATTTGATTCTGCAGTTGACACCAAATTGTCGACTATGGTCAATATTGTGACCTAGCACACTTTTATATTACCTAAAAATACGTTAATTGGATGTTGTACTCGAAGAAGGTGTACAGAATTTCTTTCTATCTTCCCCTACAGCTACACTTCAGAACCTATAAGAATATATAACACACATTTCAATACTCGTTTTCGAAGTGATCTTTCTGTGAACGGAGGCTGCAGTTAATAAGATGGTGTCGGTTGCAAAATTAGATCTCTTTACAGCTACCATATGTTTACAAATGTAAAATATAAAGTCAACGTGGTAAAACTTATACACGGTTTGCTGTTAATTTTTTTTTTTGGGTCTTTTCAGTATTTTAGGTCAGACGGACCCTCCATACTTTTCAGCGAGCATCAGCAATACGAGTCATTTCTATTTGTCGCCACAAGTTTTGTACTCAAGAACGAATTCAAAACACCGCATATAATTTAATTAAGTGGTAATTTGTAGAATAAAAATATAAATAATTATTAATTATTGCTACATTTCTAAAATAATATGTCATATTAAAAACTCGCTTACATAATCATTTTATTTATTGCTAAAGAACAAGCAATTTTTCTCAAGAATCTTTTTATAGATCGAATAATTTGCAAGATATTGCAGTAAATGTGTTTATCATTCTCAATTCTTAGGACTATTTTCAAATTCAATATAATATCTCTAAAATATTTTACCTTGTAAGTAAATCATTTTAAGTTTAACCCACTATACATACTTGAATGATTCCCTTTGTTGGTAAACGCAGACAAGAATGAGTATAAATATAATTTTTAGCCTCGGTTTTATCGCGCGTGCCCACTGATCAAATGATAGCAAAATTGATTAATGGTAGCAGTGTGTCACCAAGATGTCTTATAAAAGCAATTATTTGCACCAGAAAATAAAGGAATTTACCATTGTTATTGTTATTGTTATTGTTATTTCCAGAGCCAGATGAAAGCTTACGTCGTAAGTCATCTCGTAGAAGAGATTTCAGTGGTGAGACTTTTATCAAAGATGGTAACGGAAGATTACTAGATGTTGCTCCATTTTCCTCTGTTCCATTGCTATTTGGTTCTTGCTTAATAGGAATCAGTGAGATTGAAGGTGTGATTGCTTCTTCATTTCCACCGAGGTTCCTTTAGTTAGAAAAATGATTAAATTTCAATTCAAAGCAAACTACAGATTAATGCGCACGAGTGGTTAAAACTCTTCCAACACTCTGAATACAATATGTTAATTTAAATAACTGTGAACACGCGTATACAATCTTACTACGACGGCGAAGTAAACACAAACAAATGCAATCTGAAAACCGCTCGTGCGCGTTACCACAGAATTTATTTAAGGAATACGTTCTCTACCTGTGAATACCACTACTGTTAATAGGTAACTGATGATGACTACTACTTGGAGCATTACTGTTACTGTCTGCACTTTGAGGACTATTTGGACTATCTCCATTAAGGGGAGCAGGACTCGGATTCCGTTGACTTGCAGCTTGTTCAGGATAAGGAATAGATATCTCTATGTGAGGTGTTAGAAAGTGCATTGGTGGAGTTGCATTGTCTGCAGATCGATTTCCAGTACTATCTCCACTATCTGAAAGGGGAGCAGAAGGCATAGCTTCTCCTGGGGCACAGCTAGTCATTAATGAACTTGAACTGTTTGGTCCTGGATTGTCCAAATCTATTCCATGCCTAAAATAATTGTCATATTAAATAAATATATAATTTAGAACGTTTATGATACAATATGTATAATATTAAAGCAAATATTAACCTGTTAAAAAAATGTAACCTCAGACATTTCATAGTTGCTGCACGATAATTGCACAAAGGACAAGATTTTACCATATCATGTTGGCCAACATGTTCATTTTGGAAATGAGCTCTCATTGCAATTTGTCTTTGGAAACCACGATTGCAAATTGGACAATGATAAGGCAATGTTTTGGAATGAGTTGTAAAATGTTCTGCCAAATGGTCCTTACGAAAAAATCTCTTCTGACACACCCGACATTCGTATGGCTTCACTCCAGTATGCCTCATCTGTAATCAAAAATATTCTCAGTTCCAAGTTTATACTTTATATCTATAAAACATTTTTAATTTATAACTGCTCAAATGGAAAATATAAATAAATTTAATTTATACCTTGTGACGCCTCATGTTAGCTCCATTAGAAAATTTCATATTGCAAACATCACATTCAAACATTTTTCTGTGAGAACGAATTCCAGAATGAGTTTCCTCTCCATCTCCATCATTTTCAACAGCTTCAATGTTCTCTGCACTCTCTCCTGGTTCAGCATTGCCCAAACATTGGTCCTGATGAGCGCAGAATGCTGTCTTATTTATAGTTTCATAGTTTTCACACCTTTCACACCTGTCCACACGTTATGGATCCTTTGATACGCTATTTAAGACTTTGATTATCTCAACGTTTATTAAATTTTTCTAAATATAAAAAAATAACTACGTGGAAGTGACGGACCTAAAAGCAGGAACAGCACCATCGCCACTATCATAATTAGTGTTTAAGGCAGCCTCATTGTCTGGATCTAAAGTTTCTTCTTCTCTTGGGGTTGAGGATTCTCCAACATCAGCATGTAAACAGGAATGGGAATCTACCTCATTTTCCCCACCTCCACCGTCAACCCCATCTGACATGATATCGGGCCCTCCTCAGACTATGCTGTTGACCTTGCACCATTCGTTGTTAATTATCTATAGTATTGCAAAAATATCCTTTAACACAAGTTTCTCCTTACTTATATTTCCTGTTCTTATAATATTAATACTTTACATTTATAAACTTACGTTTCTATATGTGTAATACTGAAAATGTTTATAGCAATACAATACACAATTTACGTTAATTAAATAATGTTATTAGCAACTAATAAAATAATAAATAACTAGTACAACAGAAAATTGCTTTAAGAAGAAAAGGTAACATAAATTCTTAAACTTTCTCAAAAATATCCATGTTTACCTGTCAATTTCGATCGAGGGTTCGAGGATGACAAGACGATTGGCTAATTTTAAGAGAAAGAGAAAGACAGAATGATAGAAAAAGACGGAGAGGAAAAGAGGGGAAACTACTAGGACATGGAGTGAGAGAAATTCCGGTAAAGCGCAATGCTAGAGTACACTGCACTTTGTCCCAGTTTCGGGGGAATCCGTCACTGGTGACGTAGTTTTCCGCCGATTTGGGTGGATTTATCACCGTATTCTTGACATTGCACTACAAAGGAAAGGAAGCCGAGGTTCCTGTTCTTGGTCTTTTTATCGAAATTATGCAGAACAATTCATCTCTAGTTTTATATTATTTTAATTTCTTTTTGCACAAAAATGCAAGACACCTTTGCGAACCACTGCACGTTACTCTTTATTCTCTCCTAGGGCACGATCGATTAGTCGAAATCATCGATCTTACGATATTCGACTTTGCAGTAATTTTCGATCTATCAAATCGGTATCGTTTGTCGATTGTTCATACACTCTAGAATAGTAAAATTTTAAGTACATACTTAAATACTTAGAAAATAGTTATCCGTAAATGACTATTAAATTTTTAATCAAAATAATTTTTGTTCTATAAAATACATATGAGTTGTAGAACACAAAATAAATGTTACAAAAGTACAAACTTTATTTATGGCTAATGAGCATTTCTACATAATTCCATAATCTTTAATAAAATTTAAAACACACAGTGAGCATAAACTCAGTTTTTTTTAGAATTGGATCATAACCTCAAATGTATATTTAAATAATCTGTTATTTGAGCATCTTTTTAAATCTCAATGGATACATAACCGCAAATAGTATAAAAGCGAATAAAAACAACCTGATGCATTTTGATCTGCAAGAAACGCAAATAATCGACTTGACTAATCGAGAGATTCTAAGGGTAAAGAAAAAGGTAAATAAAAAGTTGTTAGAAGGTATAGTCAAGCACAAATGATGAAATAACTTGAATAAGAAAAAAATTAGATAAAAAGATTGTTATTTCTGTGGCAAAAGAACATAGTCATCAAATGTCATAAAATAAACTTATTCAATCTAAATGTAACAAATAAAAAAAGAAGTACTAACATTACAAGAATATCCAACATAGTACTAAATAAATTGTATGAAACAAATATTGATATTTGGTGGATATTTTTGTATGTGTTCTTTTGCTGCATCTACTGATAGCCATACGTTTCTAAAGAAAACGTACCCTAATTAAAAGTATATTAATCAAAGTCTATATCAATACAAATTATAAATGGTATTTCTATTTCTGATAGAGATTAAATATGTAGAATATACATATGGGATGGATAGATAATTTACTGTCAGACTTTAGGAGCTTATAGGACTCACAGAGTAGAGTAAAATATTCTTAATTAATACAGATCTAAAAATTAATTCTTTCATTGAAAATAAAAAAGTTTTCTTTTCATATTCGAAAACAGAAGTTCACTTTCATGTTTACAATTTCTACATTAGAATAATAGGTTGACATTGATCATGACATGATTTATAGATACTTAGTATGGATAGCATTAACCAAGCCGCAGAAAATAGTGAAGACATGTGCATGGTCTGCGTTTGATAAGTAATTTTTTATTGATATCTGTGATAATCTGCTGTTATGCAATCTTGAACTAATGTATTTCTAAACTGTTTTTTGAGTTTATATTTAACGTGATACAAAAAAATTCTTTCATTATCAAATATTCATAATCATATAAGTACATTCTACACGAAAAGGATTAATTTTGGAACATGTGTTACTTAAGCATTTTTCTGATCTTGGTAACTACTGTAAACCTCTATGGACTTCGACCCTCTTGTTGAAATATCCTACACATTTAAAAACCTTTTTTGGTCTTGCTAGTTGTAAAGCCACTGTTAAACACATAAAAAAAGTTAATAACAGGAAAATTCAAATAACTTTTAAATTATGAATTTCTTTTTAAATTATGAAGATTATCAATTGTAAAAATTACATTATCTGTAAAAAGAAGCAAATTAAATGTGGTTGCAGTTTCGAAAAGGTCCGCCCTCCAATTTTCGTGAAATTTAGTAAAATTGTTTCAAATACGTCCAAATGAAGACATGTGAAAGATTCTTTGACGCATTTGAAAATTAATTGAGATAATGCTAAAACAATGGGTATTATTCATTGACAGTTTAGGCGAAGCCTCTCCCCCTGTAGCTTGCAGGAACATGTTTTGTATCGCATTGTTTGGGTGGGTCGCTAGGGTGGTCTTTATTTTTCAGCATTCCATTTCTTTTATTTTTACCCCCTAATATAGTTCCATTTTGTAAAAGACTAATATCTGAAAAAGTGTATTACAATCGGACAATAGGAAAGGGTGCCGACCAGGCCTTAAAGTTTTGAATTTATTAATGTTTTGGAGTTTGTAAAGAATTCCAAAAATATGGTAAGTATTATTGGAATTTCGCTCAAATAATATTAAAATAACATCGAATAATATTAAAAGAAAAATTTTCTATAATTGCTCTCTACATAACTTTTTTCTTGAAAAACGCCGTTTTTCGGCCACCAATTTCAAAATTTTGTTTCCACTTTTTAATTCTTTAGGTTTAGTGGGAAACTACGGATCTAACAAACAAAAATCACCTTGTGAAATTTAATTACGTCACATTTTAAGACATATATTAGGGCAAAACCACAGAAAAACGTTGAAATCATTACCAATCTGTACGACCATTTTGAAAGCACATATACATTTCAAACCAGTTTCTTTGAAACGTTATGATAGCAAGTAAACGTTGGGAAAAGGATACATCTGGATCAGCTTTGATTTTCTTACAAATAAATGAAAGAAAGGTTTCTTTTCACGAAAAACGATTGCTCTATCCCCTTAAAAGTCTTTTTTACGAGATCAGATTTAAAATTGTTTAAACTATAAATTTTGGCGTGTTAGGCCTGGTTTAAAAAAAAACTTACTCTGTGCATAATTATCTCTATAGTCAAATATTATTATCCACAAAATGGTTCGAAATACAAAAAAAATATGAAAACAGACATTGTAGAAAACTGAATGCTTTTTTAATATTATTTGAACAAAATTTCAAAAGAACCTACCAGTTTTGAGAAATTCTTTAAAAACTTCAAAAACTTGGACAATTTCCAAACTTGAGGGTCTAGTCGGCATCCTTTCCTGTTATTCGATGGCACTAAACCTTTTCAGAGGAAGGGCCACCCTTGTAAGTCACGCATACGGGTTAGTTTTAGAAAAAATTGTTGCAGTACTAGGCGACGTATGTCACCACTTCTACTACAAGGTAAGCAGGGCCGGTACTTTTCCCTCGTGGTGAAGTTTCTAATGGATCCCTCGGTTTCCTGGAGGGGAGACCGAGGTTGTGCAGGACTCCTACCGGCTAAAATCCCAACGGTGGCCAACTCGACGAGCTAATGGGGAGAGGGAGGGGTGGAGGGCACCATGAACGTTCTGAGAGGATTACATCGCGACACTCCCCTATTCGTCACAGCTGCAGGGCAGCTCCTTCCTCGGGGAGATGGGTTGCACAAGGCACCCACCTCCTCCCGCAGAAAAACTTTGTTGCTCGCCGATGTTAAAGGAGCACGCCCTGACACCGTCCCTCTTCTAGGCCGCCTGTTGCCTCCGAGCCTCTACTCGCTCCGTCCCCAGCCCGGGCGGTTGCCTGAATATTTCGGGGGAGGTCGGAACCCCTCCTTCTCACCATTGGCAACCGCCTTGACCAATGAGGCAATACCCTCTACGGCGGTAGGGGGACGCGGGGATTATTCCCGCGGTTGCCTCCCTACCACCTCTCGCGTGCAGAATCGGCTCTCCGCAGATCTCACTCCGCCCTCTCCTTCTGCAGCATAACTTGCATTCCACGATCTCTCGCTGCTGAGCATCGCCAACACGACACTCAGCAGCGACAGATCCCTTTATCACTTCTTGATGGCAGACACTGCGCCTTCCTGCCCACGCTGGACAGGATTCCAGCGCGTGCTGCGCCGTTTCCTGTGTCTCTTGGTTGTGATGTCACTGCGACGTAGCTTCCTTCTGTATGCGGTACAGGTACTCACCGAAATACCCATGTCCGGTGAACACCTTCTGTCCCACCATTCCTCTAAGCATGGCAGGATAGCCTCGACCGCTTGCTTGTAGGATATATCAGGTTCGGATAGCCAAACCTTCTACCTCTTCAGTGAGCGGACTCGAGCCTGGCTCTATACTTTCTAGACCGTCCTCTCCTGTAAAACCATACACACATGGCGGAGTGCGCGGACCTCATCATAGCTCACTCCCCGGACTTTTTCGCTTGGAGATGAAATAGCATGATTCCCGTCAGAGTGGTCACCGCCTCGCAGGAGATCGTGTGGTACCCTCTGATGACTCTGATCGCCGCCACCTGTTACATCGGGGACAGCTGGATTTTGCCGCATCGGCTGGCCGCGGTATCGTTCGCTGAAACTGGCGAGCCGTATAGATCCATCCACCGCACCACCTCCATCTAAAGGCGGCGTACCCTATTCGCGGGTCCCCTTAGATTTGAGCATAGTCGGCCTAGAGTGGCTGCTGTCCTCTCAAATGGCCGGACCAGACGGTGAAACTGGGTGCTGAAGCGGTAGATATTTCACCTGTTGCCCCACTCTGATCCCGCATCGAGATCGGTCACACAGCTATACGGCCTCGGTTTTACGATAACCTGTAGCTGCATGCCATTCCCGCCTCAGCGAAGCAGATGACCTTTGTCCACCCCCCCCCCTCCTTGCCGTCAAGCAACCGTCAAACAGCTACCTAAGTTCGGCCCCAATGACGCCACTGGTGGACCTAGTTTAGTTTAGTTTAGAACGTGGTCTCTCGGGAGAGGGGAATTTCGCTACTCCCCTCCAAGGCCCATACTTGACCTTGGCGTCGGTGTATATCACATAATCTCACAATTGAGATTACCGTAGGCGTTACCCGAGGATGCTGTTTCCCCCGAGTTTCCAACTGCTCCAACTTTTTTAAGCCCGGGCCACATGGAGGAAGTGAAGTACTCGTGCCGGGGGCGGAGAGTCACTAGAATCGTCCCATCCCTACCAGGAGTTTGAACGTTGGGGCAACCGATTCTTCGTCTCCTGAAGTAAGTACCAGCTTACTCTTTGCTTCATCCAACGTCACGTCATCACATCACACGACTTCGCGCCAAATCTCGTGTCACCAGTGTCACCGAACCGCACTGCCGAAAATATCAGTGCGATAAAACTCGTTCTCGTTCAGTTCATTTCGTTTAGCCGAATACGAATTTTGCACTGCACTGGGGCAGAGAGTATCATCCGAAAGTGCGGCATCGAAAAAGTTGGCACTCAGTGCGTACCAGTGCGGGTTCCCGAATTCGCTATTAGCTTACTTTTGAAAATGATTGAAAAGGACTTTAATACCCGATCTTACTAGTTAGACTTCTAGTATGATTATGAACCACGGATGAGGTGTAGTAGTAGTAGTAGTTCGTACACGATCTCCCGGGAGAGGGGAAGTGCGATTTCCCCCCCAAGGCCCAGCTGTGGCTCAAATCGCCGTTAGCTATCTCAACAGCCCTGGAATAGGACTGCGGTGGGCATTACCCGGGGAGACTGTTTCCCCCGGTTTTCCAACCCGACCAACTTTTTTAGGCCCGGGCCACATGGAGGCGAGGAAGTACTCGCCCGGGGGGCGGAGAGTCACTAGGATCGTCCCATCCCTACCTGAGTAATGTAGCTATGGAATATGGTCGTCGGGGCAACCGATCCTTCGTCTCCAAAGTGAGTACCGGCTCACTCTTTGCTTCACCCACAGACCGAGTCTGTACCAGGGGTGGAATCATCGTGCTTGCGTACGTTCCATCATCGAGAGAGAGCTGTGTCGCCTACGGATGAGGTGTACACGTCCCTTTTTATACCCCGAAAATCGAGTCTCACAGTAGTGGGGGACACGCCTGTTCTTCAATGGAAACTGTTTTCCAAGAAAATCTGGCCACGCCATAACACCCCGTAGGCAATTACGTCATCTGGCCGAATGCATTCCAACTCCCGGTAGGGTTAAGAGGTCACGAGAGTGTCTTTGTACGTAACATTCCAATCCACCAAATAATCACAACGATAAGTATTATTAACATAAAGATCATGTATGTATTTAGTATCGAAAAATACAAATTATCGTATCGTTACTAGGGCACGTGGAGGGAGAGCAGCGAAATAAATAAGAAGGCTTTTAAAACAAAACCCATATATTCATTTAACATAAAAACTTACAAACAATCCTGTAAAGGAGAATATATGTAGCTAGAGAAAGGATGCGATAAAAACTGTTCCAAATTTATTTTTCTACATATTGTAGAATACAAATTTTTTAAACTATTTTTAAAGTGTTTTTAAATAAATACTGTTCATTGTCATTTCGCTAAAAATTAAGAAAAATGTAATTAATGTAATAAAAAAAAGTGAATACAGGTTGATCAAGAACCCGCGATCAAAAAGTTCGCAGCGGTGTCGCAATCGGGAACCGAACTGCTGCGCCATCAGTGGCTGTTGACATGTGCTTAGTATCATGCAGTTGTGTTAATTTAAGTTCTTTAGTTTGTATATGATTTTGTTGAATGTAAAAATATGTAACATCGTATAATATACTTATTTAGTAGAGGAAATACAAAACTTCAAAGTACAAGTAATTTTTTCACGGGAAAAACGTCGAAACCTATCAAAAAATCTCAAAAAAATTGAGGACACCACTTATGATAGTATGTCGCTACTGTGAAAGGATAAATGTGGTGCCGTTACAACTTCAATAAAAAAAGAATATTTTTCACTACTTTTTAGTGTTATTGATTTTTCACAACTAGGATGCTCAATTAAAAAATAGCAAACAAATCTCCAACACGCGCCTCGGTAAATACCATCTATCAGATTTCATACAAAATTTTTGCGCGTCATTACACGTTTATCGACAGTACTGCGTCGGCAACACAACGAATCACAATTTTATTGTAAGCATTTTTAAGCATTAGAACTTTGTCTTGGGAGTTCTTTACGCACAGCCTCTTAGCGAGACGTAACGAATCGACCGAACGCATTGAAGGCACGCCCACTTAGGAGTGCACTCCCCACTGTCTTTCCTTCTTGTAGAGAGCAGTTCTGTTGGAAATATACACTCGTTATCTGTTAAATTCGTATCCGTTCATTTTGTGTCCAAACCTTATCAGTATTCGAACGCCCGCTATCCTACATTATATACATAGGTATATGTTCTTACAATAAACGTAGTTTAGTGTATCTCAATGCAATGTATTCTTGCCTGCACCTACATACATAACAACATGAATACTTGAAACCTTCTGAATACAGAAGAAGAAGGAAATACAATAAAATACAGTGAAATATCTTATTTAGAGGTGGCGCCCAGATTCTGAATAAGTACCAAATTTTCTTTATTCATAATTTACAAACATACTTCCCTATCCCCTTAAATTATTACGCAATATTACCCGTTTTGAAAAGAAATAATGAAAATACAAATAAGAAAAGTGATATTGTCACGTAAAAACAAGAGCTTTTGCAAGAAAACAATATCGGTCACAACTGACCCAGCGTCTGGTTTGCACACGGTTGTTCGTCTTTTGAGGATTAAAATTATGTTCTCTTAATGACTCTGAATTCAATCATGACTGCATGCAAATTGTTTATAGTTAAATAGTAAAATAGTCGAGAGTATTATAGAAAGTAATACTTTCGTCAATATAAAACGAAACACGTGAAAATTCTTATTTCTTGGTAGTGTCAGATTAACCGGACACTTGAGCTTATTGGACTGATCAATCATTCACTATTTCGCTCTGAACCCAAGTTTGTTAGAGTGGTTGTTCTATTTTACTCATTCATGATATTTTCATTTACTTTCGTTGTCACACAATACTGCTTCCCAAACACGACTAACGAACTTCTAATACGAAACCAACGAAATATTGTTCTCTTACCTTTGTGTGTCTCTCTGCAAGATTCTTTCCACTGTATATGCATTTATTAGTAAATTATAATTCAATTTTGACTGCAGTGGGAACCGATCAACTGCGATAGTCGGAATCAATGGCACTATTCGACATGAAATTGAATGAAACCTAATCGCCTCATGGAGCACTTAAATAGATAATTTGGAATACATGAAAACTGTTTGTATTACAAATTTATAAACGCATTTATCAACACAATTACATAGAAGTTCATATTTCAAACGTATTAAAAGATACTTATTTTATTTTCATGTATTCTCTGTTCTAAATAGTGATATACATGTTATTATGACTTTTCCCGAAAATAACTTTGCGTTTTTTTTAATTTTCTGAGAGCACACTTGGCTGCAGTACATTTTGCAATCCTATAATTTCTACCGATTCCTTTAAAAGACCCCTTACCGAAAACATCTACTGTAACCCTAACTCTACGTCCATCGGCCAGTTTTTCTGGTTTACCAAACTTTGCCGTTTCGGGTTCCAGTTCCAATAATTCACGAATTGGGGATTTAGGAACGTTAGTGCTGAATTGTTCTGAAACAATAAGAAATATTTGTATTCTTTTTCTTTCTCCTACCACGAAATACGAGCTTAAATGAAATCAAAATATCTATTACCAATTTCATTCTTCATGATGGCATAATAAACCCCCCATACAGCGTCTAAGGACATACCACTATCCAAATAAATCGCACCTGCTAATGATTCAAAAACGTCTCCTAATGCTTTTGGTACTTCTACATCTTCAGCTTCTTCGCATTCTTCTTCTCCAATCAAATAATACTAAAATATTAATAACATTTTTGAGAAATGAAAACAATAGAATTGTTCATGTAATTAAAATAAATAAAGATATTGCGCACAAAAAAATAAATATGTTCTTGAATTTTAAAATTTCATATAAAAACTTGTCAAGTTTTCATTTCGTGTCAAATTTGGCCAAGTATACTCAATAATCAAACAAAACTCGGTAAATATTTAGAACAGGGTGGGCAGCTCCGATGACCTTGATCTTGACATATGTCAAGGTCATCCTCCTCAGTGATCTTCAGAAGGCATTCGCTGTCGCTCTTTATTTGTTAAAAAGTTATTAACAAATGAGGTTCGGAATATAAAGGTGTATGATTAACTCCATAATTTAAATCCTACCCAAACAGTATAAACATTACATTATGAACATGTCTGTTTCTTTAAGTGATAGCGTGGCAGGGGTAACCCCACCTCGAAAAAAATCTTAACCTATATTTAATGTTGAATTGTCTGCCTCTGGACAGAGTCCCTCGGGGAGGGTATGACGTCGGATCTGTCTTCCTAGGCTAAAGTTCTTAGCGACCTCATTGTCCTCAGGGGTCTTCCCTTGAGCCCCGGAGCTGAGCGTTACCCAATCACATTTTCCCGCTTTTGCGGGCTTCACAGTCCCGGCTTTCTATGACCAACCGAGGACCTCCTGTCGACGTGGCCCTACTTATGATGCTGTTTCCCGGTCTCATCTAGTCTTGTCCCTTTGTGTCCCTACCTAGTGTGGCGGTTCGCGGACCAACCAATTGGAGTCGTAAGTTGGGGCAACCGAGACCATTGACTTTCTGTATTCTGTTTAAAAATTCTCTTTCGACACTTTTCAACATCTTGTCTGTTATTCTTTCGCATGCGACTATAATTCTGTTTCGTAAATCATCTTAAAATCTTACTAATTTATCACTACCTACTACAGAGAATGATATCATGTGGTAGTTCGTTGTATTCGTCTCAACAAACACTATCATAATATGAATATAAAAAACAGGGTTCCATTTAAAAAAATTAACTTGACTTTGATATCTCCCCCACTACTACACTTATAGAAAAATTATTTGTACCACGTAATGTCCCCCTGTGTACCAAACAACTTTTGTATGAACATTTTTTTGATAACTTTAATCCTTCGTGAGATATTCCACCGTTTCCAGTTAAACGAAACACTCTGTATGTCAAGTTAAAAGTCACCGGAACTGCCTCACCTGTTTTAAGGGGGTCGTCTCGTGTAAACGGAAAAAAAATCAATTTATTTTTGCTTAAATCAACTCTAATGCATGTAGAGAATGTGTCCCTAAAGTTACAGATCGATATTTGGCCTCTAACTGTAGTTATAGTCGAGTTTCTGACTGTGCGTCGAGCAGTTAGCTGGGAGCGCTCGAGAGGTAACAGACCGGTTCCTCTCACCCGTTCATTCATAACATAATGGGTAATAGGAATACCTACGTATGTAGTGGAATCTTCCAGACCTTTTCAGCGGTAGTAAACGCTTGTTTACTATTTTCAAACGTTTTCAGTTATTAAGGAATCATAAGCTCAACTCAAGTTTATGATACAGACGTGATTTCGTCGATATTTCAAAATCGGAGAAATATTGATTCAGTGGATAATATGAAGAGAGAAATAATGGCAACATATAAACATTTATGCTCGACAAATAAAAAGCCGATGCACGAAAATTGCCCGCCGGGTGCAGAGAGCTGGTGTAAGTGGCGCGTAGGTGAAACTACCGGAGCGGCTTTTGACCACCCTGCCCCACTCCATCCAGATGTTCAAAAACATTTACTACCCATATACAAAGATTTATCTAAAGATGAACTACTGCAACGATATTTGGGCGGGCACTCGCAAAATGTCAATGAGAGTTTCAATTCGACTGTTTGGCGTTTGGTTATATATTGCTGCTGAAGTTTTCAATGAAGGGTATTTTGCCATCTCAAAAATTATGGATGTGTTAGAAATAAGGATAGGCTTACACTGTAAGCAATACGCGTACGACGCCGCGCGGGTAAAGAGCCAGGATCGAAGAAGCTTCAGCAGCTCGAAAGAAGCTCGAACTGCTCAAAGAGAAGCCAGGGCAAGCCAGCAGCAGTTTCATGAGGATGGAAACAGAAGGGCTCCTGTATGGTCCTGGTATCGCTGATTAAAACAAAACAGCTGTAAGTATCGAAAAAGTATTACTTTTCATAACAGAAAACTTTAAACGCGTTTTTCTCGAAACCACTTTTTACAAAACTGCGTACAATATAACTAAAAAGCTATTTGTCCGATCGGGTTCTCCTGGTGCAAGCATATAAAAAATTACATTCTTCACCGAATGAACCTCGAAAATCAATACAATTTCCAAATTAAGTGATTTTTATTGCACAATGAAACTCAAATTTTTTGTGGTAAAATGTCAACTTCTCTTCTGAATGCCGCAATTTCTGTAATTCGCACGTTTTTCTTGCTCAGTGAGGTTCATTCGGTGCGTATTTACATAAAATTAATAAATATTCTTGGTTTTCCTATTTCAGACAATTACAATGGATAGTGGGAAGTGATAGTGGGAAAAAGTCCTAGTGGGAAAAAATTTAAGTGATGTTAAGTGGTTTGTTAGTTATAAGCGTTTAAAAATTGACCCAAATCATAGCAATCCACGCGCACGGAGTGTCAACGGATCACCGCTCATCAGGGGCATACAGTCACTTTAAAGACTCAACAACGTGCAGGAAAAGTCGGTAGAACAGCTGTTTACTTACCCCGTAGAAGATGTCGATAACTTGTGCCCGCGGTATTTGAGTCGCATCCACCTGTATCGCATTAACTCTGATTATTCAATAAAATTTGCAAGAAATGTAAATATCTTTTTACGAATATCATCGAGTAGGGAGGGTTAATACCCCCTCTAGTTGTCACGTACCACAATTGTCCTGTCCACGAGTATCCATGAAATTAATTCGCATATGCACGTACACCACAGAAGTCCGCAAAAAGTGTCCACACACACTGAGCGATTGTCCCGTCTGCGAAAAATGTCCATACACACTGCGCGATTGTCCGGACCGCGAAAAATGTTCACACACTGCGCGATTAATTACACCCGCGAGCGGTTCCTCCGTTGGGTTTAACATTCTACACGTTACACAAAACTAACACTCAAAATAATTAATTTATAACTATTTAACACTAATTTTTAACCTACTCTAATTAATTTATAACATCTATTTATACTAATTTTTAACATGCAATAATTAATAAAACCTACAATATTTAATAAAACCTGCAATAATTAATAAAATCTACAATATTTAATAAAACCTACAATAATTAATAAAATTTACAATATTTAATAAAACCTATAATAATTAATAAAATCGACAATAATTAATTTGCACTATTTATAACTACGAAGTACGCGACACTACTAAATAATCACTACGTAATCGGTAAATAAACTAAAACTTAGTTTTCCGAACATGAACTCTATTTGCTCGTAGAATGCAAAGGGCACCGTTCAGAAAGGACAACTGATATTGTTGAACTGATCCTCCCTCGTTAGAATCGATGTGGCGTAATAGGTCGATCCCCACTCTTTTATGGTCAATACTTTTTGGGAAGGAAAAACTGCATGGGAAAGTGTCTTGGAGGTCGCGTTTCTTTTCGTATATTCTTAGAACATCTGTATTTTTTTCTCATACACCATTCGGGGCCACTTGGCCACGATGCCGAGGGTGTGCGAGCCTGGATATTCTAAAACTGTCTCTTGTCTTCTGCAGTGCGACCACCCGCGGATTGCCTGCAACGCGTTGCTGCCATCGACGAAGACCTTGCCCATTGTGTTTTCGGCCGTCCCTCTTGACATTAACTTGTAAAAAGAACTTTCAACG
>NW_015373922.1:209297-260393 GCF_001272555.1 Dufourea novaeangliae | reverse complement strand
TATGATCCATGTTAATTGCATATTATTTTTTTGCGGATACAAGAACCTCAAACACTTGGAGTAAGATCGAAGTGGTAATAAAATGTGCAATGCACATAAAACATACAGTAAGTCCATATTCAATATTTCAGGAATAAAGATATTATCCTATCGAGCGTGACTATTTAGTAGTGTCGTGTATGTCATCGTTATAAATAGTGCAAATTAATTATTGTAAGTTTTATTAATTATTGTAGGTTTTATTAAGTATTGTAGATTTTATTAATTATTGTAGGTTTTATTAAGTATTGTAGATTTTATTAATTATTGTAGGTTTTATTAAGTATTGTAGATTTTATTGATTATTGCAGGTTTTATTAAATATTGTAGGTTTTATTAATTATAGCGTGTTAAAAATTAGTATAAATAGTTGTTATAAATTAATTAGTGTAGGTTAAAAATTAGTGTTAAATAGTTATAAATTAATTATTTTGAGTGTTAGTTTTGTGTAACGTGTACAATGTTAAACCCAACGGAGCAACCGCTCGCGGGTGTAATTAATCGCGCAGTGTGTGAACATTTTTCGCGGTCGGGACAATCGCTCAGTGTGTGTGGAGACTTTTTGCCGACTTCTGTGGTGTACGACTTCTGTGTGTGTGATACGTGACAACTAGAGGGGGCATTAACCCTCTCTACTCGATAATATTCGTTAGAAGATATTTACATTTTTTGCGAATTTTATCGAGTAATCAGAGTTAACGCGATACAGGTGGATTCGACTCAAATACCGCGGACACAAGTTATCGACATCTTCTACGGGGTAAGTAAACAGCTGTTCTACCGACTTTTCCTGCACGTTGTTGAGTCTTTAAAGTGACTGTATGCCCCTGATGAGCGGTGATCCGTTGACACTCCGTGCGCGCGGATTGCTATGATTTGGGTCAATTTTTAAACGCTTATAACTAACAAAGGAAGTATTTTTCGCAATTTCGTTATTCTTGATACGAATTGAAAAGAATCTGTTTTTTTTATCGTTTACACGAGACGACCCCCTTAAATATTTACCCAAAACTCTTACCTCTTCACTAATGGAATGTCCATTTTCCTCTTGGATTCTAACAAAACGATTTATAACAGCACTTAATCCAGGAGAAAGATGTCGGAAGTATTTATGAAATCCACAACGAACCGCCAACGAAGCAAATATTGTATTGTTAACTAAGGCTGATCGTAAATCTGTTAAAGCACCTGGTGAATGCTGTCGGGAATCTTCATATAAATGTCTTGTTATTAAATAATCTGGAATCATAAATTGCTATATTTTACATCCAAAGACATAAAAATATGCATATTTCTCCGTGTAAGTATCGCTATAAAATTTCATAATTCACGAATTTAACGACTGCACATAAATTATAAAAAAAACACGAATATAACTTTAAAGTTGTATGATATGGTGTACTATAATGCATAATTGTGACCGATTATTTTTCTACTTCTATTAATAGATGTTCATCACAAGTAGAGTATAAATTTGTTGTATGCGCGAAACTCAGCACCCCACGCGCGTAGTCATCAAAGACGATCTAGACTTTAACGCCTCGTCTATTTTGAGCCGAGCTTCAGCAGCTTGTTTTTGTATTTTGCCGGCACGGAAAAGGACAGCGAGCGAAGAAGAAAGAGGGACTGAGCGTCGAGACATCGTCAAAGGTTTAAGGTGGTTCATACCTGACTCTCTAGTCAATAAAGCATAATATTACTAATTGGTACTAAACACCCACTAATACATTTTAATAGCGTATAAAAATGATATCTATGAATTTCAACGACATTTCCAATGATCATTCTTTACTATATCATAAATCAAAAATATATTTTAATTAGTCGTATGACTCCACTGTGTTCGTTTCTGGTACATTTGGCAGCGTTGATTTTGCACGTATATATACAGGGCAGGGTGTAACAAAAATGTTGAAGGACCTGGAAATTGGAGACTCCTGAGGTGATTTGAAACAAGTATTTCCTTAGCAAAAATGTTATCCGAGGCTTTGTTAACGAGATATTAACGAAAAAACTCGACTAATCAGAGCGCGAGTCCGAACCGGCCGAGCTCCCTACCAATCGCAGCGCGTAGCCAACGCTACCGCGGGAGCTCGGCTGGCAGACTCGCGCTTTTTGGTCGGGGTTTTTCGTTAATATCTCGTTAACGAAGCCTCGGAAAAACATTTTTGCTAAGGAAAAACTTGCTTCAAATCACCTCACGAGTCTCCCATTTCCGGGTCTTCCAATATTTTTGTTACATCTTGTATAAGAAAAAACAAGAACAGGCAGTTAGCTAAATAACTTTGCTAGAGTAGGTACTTGAAGTAGCGACGGAGCCGCGCTTATAGGAATTTATATGTAAAACTTGTCCCCCCATTGGCTCTTGAGGCACGTTATCCCGTTATTTGATCAAGCCCATCTTTTACACTATTACATTTTTATGAATTGTAATTGTAGAGAATCGAACTAAAAACATTCAACAACAAATTTAGCGCCATCTATAACTAAGGTCTGAAGAAATAGCTATTTGATGTACATACTTTTTTCTAAATAAACAGTTCTGTTGTAAATACTGGTAATGATAAGAATGTATAAAAGAACGAATTACTAAAGTTTCAAACGACCGCAGAGAACATTTTTTAAGTAGATTGCAAAATCGTAAACACTGCTCTTTATAATCGCATTACTATATTGTATAGCTAACTGTATACAGTACTCCTTTATACAATCGCGTCATGCAGTTTATGTACTACAACTACAGAAGACAGTGAATAAAATTTTGCATTCATTTTGTTGACTACCAAGTGTTTGTTCGACTAATGAAGGTAACGAGAAAAAGAGATGAACGAGTGAAAGAAGATAAAAGCTTTAGAAAAATTTTTTTGAAAGTCAGTGGAGAGTCAACAAATTTCCGAGCAACACTTACACCACATTTCATGGAAAATCTTGCACATATAAAAATACAATGAAGTCTATTTGTTACCTAGAACTGCGTCTCCAAGAAATTCTAAACGTTGATAACAATCTGTTAGTCTATTGGGTTGATACGATGCATGAGTAAATGCTTGTAACAGGTAACTACTATCACGAAATTTATATTTTATGCTCCATTCTAACTCATCATAACCATCAAGCAACAATTTCAACTCTCGTTCTGGATCAGGAATGTGCCGAAGTAACGGATTTTGTGGTTCCTCTAGTGTTCCATAACGAATCTATAAAAGCAAACTTTTTTAAGATCTCTTTCCGAATACGAGGGTTGTCTAAGAAGGTACTACTGCGCATATATTTTCAAGATGTAGCTTATTGTTTATACTTTCGAACGTCGTGTTGTTCGTTGCTAGTACGTTCTTTCAATTTTATGTATAAGTTGCTGAAATGGAACTGTTATTACGGGGTGATGATTTTATTGTACTATTTTAACATCGTGTAGTTATTCGTTTTGATAGCGAAAAAAGTACCTGTTCGTAAAATTTATGAAGAATTGACAGCAAGAAGTACCTGCAGTGGCAAGAGTGTATGCAATTGAATATATAATTAAATATTTCTATAAGATATTTAAGCTTTCAACCTAATCTATTTACAAGAACACTTGTTACCTTACTTTCCAAACAACCCTCATACTATGTAATTCAAAGTTATATTTTTAATTAGCTTTAATTAGTTATAATTACCTGTGCCCATGTTGTTTGGCCTTGTTCATTTGTTCCTTTTATATTAGGTGTACTACCAGGAATTCTTTCTTCCGGTTCTGTTTCTTGTACTATACAGACTTCCTCTGTGGGTAAGACATGAATCCCTAACCAAGCCATAAAGAGTAGCGCACCCCTAGGACCACAAGCAATCAAGTATGATCCAATCAATGCCTCCACACAATCTGCGATACTTTTATCAGGAATGCTATGTTGAGTGATTAAATTGTAAGGTATAAAGCAACGAAATTTGTCTAAATTGTTCGAAAGTATAGTTTCATTACGATTAAGTTCACTCTTCATGATGCCCAATTTTTGTTCGGTTTCTCGAACAAGTTGACTTATATCAGTAGGATTTACAGTTTGTAAAACTGGAATTCCGGCTTGGTTCCATAAAGCAGAGGGAATACCAGATTCAATTAATGTTTGCTCGAGTTCTTTTGGAACATAGTAACAAGGGGGTAACCAATTGTCATGTGGTTCAAACTTTGTGGCAATCATGCTCTCACCTAACATTTTTTGTCTTCCTAATCTATATAAATTTAAGTTGCTGACCTAAAAATTGGTATTATGATTAAAGACATAAATAATTATATCAAACAGAAATCACTAAAATTGTATATTTGGATACCTGCTTAGATCTTAAGTGACTAAGTTTGCCTTCATGAATATTGTCATATGTACAATACAAGTAAGTAGTTATAGCATACTTTAAAAATGAATCTCCAATAGTTTCTAACCGTTCCAAATTAATGCCGTCGTTTGCATTGGACATAGTCAAAGCTTGTAATATTAGACTGGGACTTGGTCCTGGATGATTTTTTAATTCAGGTTGATAGTCAAAACTAAAAAGATTACTATCCAAATTATGTGTAAAATCTACTTTGTTAGAATCTTTTTTTACTGGTTGTAAATTGATGGTATTTAATATTTCTTTACTGAATCTATCAACAATTGTTTCTATATAAGCTTTGTGCTTACAATCCGACTTGATTCCTTCAGATAATCCATTAACTGAATTCTTTCTTGTAATTACAATATCGTTATTACAGGATATAAAAGATCCATTTTCCATTATTTTCTGTTCTTTGATTTTAGTAAATTCGTAATGAGATTGTCTATGCTCTTCAATTAACGATTCTTCGTTCTTCTTTGTATATGTCCATAAACTGTCATCCGCTCTTTTTTCGATTTCTAATAGATCCAAAATCTTTTTATTGATTTCTTGTTTAGACATTTGTTTCTCATCTTCTACAGCTTCAGCAACGTTTTCTCCCACATACGATATACGCAGTCCCCTGTTTTCGTCTTCACTTTCATCCGAAGTATCAACAAACCCATCACTATAAATATCATCTGATTCATAGCCATCAAAATCTGACTCACATGCGGGAGAACCATATCGAATACCATTCCAATTAAAATCATTTGATAAGACATTTAAATCGTTAGTTCCAAATTCTATCGAGTTCACTGCCATATCATTTGACCAAGTACCAATTTCAAATTCATTTTCATCGTTTGATATTTGTGGTTCTGTTTCTATTGCATTATCCTTCGTTGTTTGAATTTCATAAATTTCTTCACTTACGTTTTCTTTGCTATACGTATTCAAATTATCTGTCATATTTTCAGGTACATCTTCATATTTTATATCAGCTGTATTATGTAAAGAATTTGTTTGTCCCATTTCATTTTTAGCAAGTTTATTTTTTTCAGATTCTTTTGATTTTTTTAAAACTTCTGCTAAACTCCATCCAAAATCTAATGCCGGCCACTCAAAATCTAAAATATTCCTTAATTAATATCAGTTTTTTAATTGGACGCATAATTTTATGCATACCAGAATCTAAATTTTCTCGTCCTAAATTTATGGATTGCGCAACTTGACATCGTATCTGATTGGCAAGTAGTAAAGCATTGATTCTACATAAAATACAAGGTAAACAAACTGCTTGTCTCCATAATGAAGCTGGAAAAGGATGAATTGCGCATAACTCTGCAACAAGAATTTGTTTTTGTTCTAGATTTTCGCGTTTTGCGCGTTTTGTCTCCTCACTACTCGTAGGCAAGGCAACGCCTTTTCGATTTACGTATCTAAAATGGATTTTATAAGAAATGTACATGTCTAACTCCTATGTATTCATAATCATATTCACACGCATATCCATATTTATATTATAAATTTATACGTAAGTGTATATACATTAATATATTTATGTACATTTTTGAATATTTACCTAGGTGTCAAGAAGTTTAATCTAGCTGATGTATGATCTACATCCAGTAAAGGTTGAACAACATTTTGTATCTGTATACCATATTTTTTAAGATAATATTCCTCGAATGTACTATAATCATCACCGGGAAACGAAGACTTGGGATTTAAATTTGAACAAATTTCAGCAACGTAAAAATACTGAAATATGAATAAAAAAATAAAAGTTTAACTTAAGTGTATTTTAGTAAAAGGTGTCAAGAAATTACATGTCGCGGCTACCATAGTCGGATTCTACACCTTCAATTTGGTGGAGATACAGGTAAGAACGTTGCCGCAAAATTGACCTTGACCTTGGATTTGAAAGTCAAATGTATTTGTCGTTGCATTATATTCTACTCATCGTGAGGATAAAAAGTCTGAAAGGAACCATGGGTCGAAACTCAACCGTCTTCTTGAAAAATGCTGTTGAAGTTTCATTCATTTTCAAACTGCTTTTATTTGTAATATATTCAATTTGACTGACTGTGAGCCATAAGATACTTTGCTTTTCTCGACGAGGCATTGCATAACATTGTTTCACTTCTTTAAATGACCAGTGTCGACCCCAGATCGTTGACGTTCAGCATTCGATAGTTCGAATCTGCTGCTTCGCCAATAGCATGATATTTGAGTTGTATGTATATGACTGCGAGATTCAATATATTACAAATAAAAACAGTTTGAAAATGTATGATTCTTTAACAGCATTTTTCAAGAGTTTTTATCCTCATGATGAGCAGAACATAATACAATGATAAAAACATTTGACCTTCAAATTCAATGTCAAGGTCAATTTTGCGAATCGAAGGTGTAGAATCCGGCAATGGTAGCCGGGACATGTAATTTCTTGACAACCTGTACATTATAATATAATACATTGTACTAGATATAACTAATTACCTGAGGCTGATCCTGACTTCTATACCAAGGCATAATCACTGCATCATGATATTTGGATGCATCAAACTTGAAGTCTCGTCTGATCTCTTCAGAGATCTTTGTTGGCACTGAATTTCGATTTTTATATATACACTCCAAGAATTCCCAATCTACAATAGCGTTAGATTCCTTATCTATAAAAATATAATGTTATTAGTCATTTTCTTTAGTTAAATTAGTTATTTTAAGTATATTCATGATCACCTAATTTTACAGGTACAATCATATAAGAATTTTCAGAAGCATTTGGATCAAACAGCATTAAATACTGTTGTAATCTTAATACATTTGTAAAAGTATAATAAAGAAAAGTAGCTATTTTCTCTGTCTGCGCTTCGCTTAAAATCACAGTCTGTTTACTGAGCTTTAACTTTACATGAACTTCTCCGGACCTAGTATAGATAGGAAAGGGACACAGCTGCAATGAAACAAATTAAATATTAATGCTAAATATACATATAATTAAGCAATATACAAAGTGTAAAATTAAATATGTTTCGGTGAAATATATCAAAAACTAGTCTAGATTAGGTATGAAAGTAGTTTTTAATCAACTTTTGATTGATTTCTTTTTTTCTCTTTTAGATAAAACTGCGAAAAATACATAATGATCCGGATTGTTTTGTAAAACAGTGTTATATGTTTTAAAACATCAACTTTACCAGCCTATTGTTCACAAGTCGAAGAACTGTGAACCTTTCTCAGATAGCACATGACGCCTTGGAGACGCCCCTTTTACGGCTATTTTAGGTCTAAGGCGCCTTTAAACCGTCTTCGAGGCGTCATTGGCCGTTATGTGCTATCTGGGTTGAAATAAAACCGAAGTGATACGTATTGGTAAGACGTACACTTGCCTCTATAATATTTGAACTATTAATGTAATGTTCGTAAACTAAGCACTGTTTCTCTCATCATGTGTTGCTTGACATTTCAAAGCATACACCCCGCGAACTATACAGGGTGTTAATTTTAACTCGAGCACCTAAATTATTTCCGCTACTATTGGAAGTAAGAAGAAATGACTAAATAGGAAGTACATGGTTTTAAGGCGTGCATCTGGTGGTGATAAAATGTTTTTTATTTATTAGGTTTATTTATTTCTACTTTCTGCAAACTGAAGCTGATTTCTTCGCCTTCAAGGTCACTTCAAGGATATGATGTGCAAGTCGTTGAATTCACCTTGATGCCGATTACCATATCGCGTTATAAAAAATACATGTTAATATGCAAAAAAAAATACGACAACCTTAAAAAAACCGTTAAAATGACCTTCGCAAGAGTTTTTTTACATCATATTTAGTCATTTTTTCTTACTTTCAATAGTAGCGGAAATAATTTGGGTGCTCGAGTTAAAATTAACACCCTGTATATATGATCTCAAATGAGACTAATTGCTTGTCGATGCATAGTTTTAACTACTGCAGCTCGTAATCCAAACTCAATTTCCAGAAAAACGAAATCAGCAACCTAATCAAACTAGTTACTCGTCTAGGTGGAAACTAAGAAACAACTCCATGTTATCTCTACCTGGCCTTCTTGCATTGTTTATATGGTGAATTTCGCACACTTTGTTTCGAGTACTTTCAGTCAAGCTTTTATAGTCCCTAGATTAGCAAATTCAATAGAGCATCCCCATTTTTTTAACCATATCCCATTATCCTGCTAATCTTAGTAAAATAATGTCCCTAACTTCACAAAAGAACTCAAAGTCATTTGGACCAATTTTAAAAAAGTTGTTCCGTTTTAAAGGGTGTACGAATACTTTTGTCTGGTACTGTATGTATAATAGACTGCACGGTCTTATGATAGGGATGAAGCGTGACCGAAGGACAGAAGTAGCGCTGGTGTAATCCCTCTCTAGGTCATTCCACGCGAAATCGGATACCTTTTGGAGCACCATTTCCGATTTTGTTCCAATTTGGATATGTTGTAGTCTTTATCGATATATAAACGTATCTCGAAGGATTTTTGAGAATTTTTTAAATTGTTGATTTTGCAGCTGTTTGAAATTTAGGGTCAACGTTTTTTCAATAAATCATAACTATTGAACTAACAAACTGATCAAAATGAGCTGTGCGGGTACTTACGGTGGAGACATAAGAGTACCAAATAAAAATTATTTCAGTTTGTTTCGAAATGGGCTGCTTGCCGCAAATTTCGATTTGAAATTGCTGGGATCGCTCAGCGCTGAGCGTGGAGGGTGAAGGAGGATTCTTGCTCGAGTCCAAGGAACACACGCGAGAAAGTACGATGACAGACCGAACACTTAGAACGTTTATTTGACGATATACAATAACTAATACGGAACGAGAACGCGATGCGCGTTCGATAAGAATTTGTTGGTTGGTTGCAACAAAGAGAATTGTATGACAACGACGCTATGTGCGTGCAATATTGTCGGGCGAGAATAGTACCGGTATTCTTCCTATTCTGCTCTAGTCTGCGGGCTGTCGGTGTAGGACACTGCTCGAGCACCGAGTCCTTTTTTGCACAACTTAAATGCCCTGCTTTTATACTGCCGAACTATTTAAAAATTTGAAAAAATGAGCATATAGCCTTATGTGTTCTCTTTATGGACATATCTTCAAAAATATGGACACTTTAAAATTGGCTGTATGAAAATTAACTTCTATCAATTTTCATATCGCCAATTTTAAAGTCTCCAAATTTTTTAAAATTTGTCCGTAAAGAAGACAAATAGGACTATATCCTCAATTTTTTTTCAAATTTTTCAAGTGGATCCTACTATCATAATATTACATTCCTTTACAACAATTACAAAATAAATGGTTAAACAATATGTTCTTGTAACTGAAATACTTTTGATTAGGTACTGTTATGTCTCCACTATAAGCATTCACAAAACTCATTTTGATAAGTTTATTAGTTCAACAAATAATTCATTATTCGACCGGTCGACCCAATGTGAATCGACGCTACGTTCACTTCAATTAATTTTCATACGGCCAATTTTAAAGTGTCCATATTTTTGAAGATATGCCAATAAAGAGAACAAATAGAGCTATATCCTCATTTGTTTCAAATATTGAAATAGTTCGGCAGTATAAAAGCAGGGCATTTATTTAAAACAATTGCAAAATAAATGATTAAAAAATCTTTTTTACCTGAAATAATTTTTATTTGGTACTCTTGTCTCCACTGTAAGTACCCGCAAAGCTCATTTTGATCAGTTTGTTAGTTCAATAGTTAAGATTTATTGAAAAAAGGTTGACCCTACATTTCAAGCAACTGTAAAATCAACAATTTAAAAAATTTTCAAAAATTCTTCGAGATACGTTTATATATCGATAAAGACTACAACATATCCAAATTGGAACAAAATCCAAAATGGTGCTCCAAAAGGTATCCAATTTCGCGTGGAATGACCCATTTTGCTCGTACATCGCAGAGAGAGGGGAGAAAGCGACTGGAGGGCAATGAGGAGAAGGAATGCTGCACGCATGTAATGTCTCCACTACAGCCATAGGAGAATTGCCCACCAACAGCCCCAATAGAAAGAGAGGAAAGTTACTCAAGTCACTGTCCTCTCTTTCTAGTGCAAACTTCATCCCTACCATGAGTGTGTATATTCAAAAGTCCAAGTTCGAAAACATCGTGATCTCTGAAGATCAGTACAGATAATGAGTAGGTGAAAAAGGCTTCAAGACGAACGAGCTTATATCGTAAAACACCCCAAATTACACAACACGTAATATTAATGTTGATAGTTGTGTTCAAAAAAGCGCCGATTTTTCCTCTCACTTTAGAAACCTTTATTTACTTTATCCACTTGCTTTGTATAATCTCTATAATTTTAACGAAAAGAGGACTAATTTTTTATCAGTTGATACATTCTGTGATATTAAAGTACATACCCCTAATCAGCAAAGCTTTTACGTGTCATCTAAGCTATTTCACAATTACATATTTATTTTACACGTTGAAGCATTTCACGCCAAATCGATCACTTTTTGCATTCAACGTCAGGGATTTTGTTCAAAATGAAATACATATATTGTAATTCATACAAAATTGTGGGGGGTTTAAGGCCTTAAATTGCTGGTATCGCATTTGTTTAAAAAATACAGGTCGTCAAAGTTTAGAATTTTTACCTATTTTCGTGAAACCGTGGTGAATTTATGAATTTTGATCTCGGAAACTTTTGATCGTATTGAGTTCATTCTTCGTTTATTTCAATCTAGAAGATTTGGCCTATTCAAGCAAATTTTGTTTAAATTGAAAAATCATTTTTATAACATGGAAAATTATAAACTAGTTGTTGTTTTGAACATTTTTTCCGGAGTAGTGAGGGTAATTATACAGAATAAGGAAGCCACCTGTTATCAATGACTTTGAAATATGTTGTCAAGGTTATCATTCTGAACAACTTTTTGCTATATATATAATAGTCGGTTTGTTTCAGTTTTTGAGATATTCGCAAAACAAGTTAGTTTAAAGCTACATAATACTACGACAGCATAAAATATGCCGCCTAAATATTTTCTTTATCTGTGATCATACGAGAAATATTATTTACGTAATTTAAATGGTTTCAAGAGACGAATCAGATTGTGGAAAATATTATATAAGTAAATTGCAAATTTTTAGAGTAAATTTAACACTTCTAGAGTTTAAGGTAATTTCAAGGTCATCACCACCCAGTGTTAACTTCGCATTCAATATCCCACCAAACATAAGACACAGACACGATATCCTTTGGGGTCCAACAAAGAAACTTCTCTTCCATTTTTTTTTAGATATTAATTAATAATTAAACTTGTGTTTTGTGGGATGTTGGGTGCGTGGTTAACATTGAGTGGTTTACGGTCGGATGTTGGGTGCCAGGAACAGGTATGTTTGAGTAAATGAACACGTTTTTACTTCATAACGTATATATGTTCATAATACACAAATACTATAAATATTTACCCTTAATTTGAGAGGAAATCTTAACAAACACTTAGCATTCGATATACATAGAAGTAAACATTTTTTTGCGAATATCTCGAAAACTGAAAAAGAAAAACAAACGTCGTCACCTCGAATAATGGCTTAACGGTACACTTTAAAAAAATGTTGAGGCGTGGAACTTAAGTAGCATCAAGGGGCACATCTTATAAAATACGTGCTTTTTTGATGGGTGGAGACATTTCAGAAATTTTCCCGGGTCATCTTGATTTTTTTAAACCAAATTAACTATTTCTGTACGATAGATCAATAGAGTATCAAATTCTGACTAAAAATGTGTTGACCTTCATATGTCTTAAACCTAATAATTAACGAGATATTTACAATATAATCACTGTATTGAAATCGCTGTATGAAGTTCAAGGACATCAGTTCAAGTACCTATAGCTTCCAGATAGTAAGTCCTACGTATTTAAAAGTATTTTGTAAATATCTCGTTAACTATTAGGTTTGGGACGTATGAAGATCAACAACATATATTTACTTAGAATTTGATACTCTATTCATCTATGGTACAAAAAATACGTAATTCCCAGGGGTGTGCGGGTACCCGACATTTTGGGATTGGGACGGGTCAGGAGAAGTCGGGCGTACCATCCCTGTGGACCGGGGAATAGAATACGGTCACGGTATTCCCTGCCTGTCGTAAGAGGCGACTAAAAGGGACCGTTGGGATCGCGGGACTGTGGCACCCGCGGTCCGGTGGGGGGCGGGGGGAGCTCTCCGCTTCCCCCACCACAGAGAGGGCGCTCTGCCGTTTCTGGCGGAGTGGGCGCTGGGGAGGTACCGGTTGTGTTCGCAAGAGATCCCGCCCGGTGCCTCCCCGTATAGCGCCGAGCCCGGCCACCGTGAGTGGTTTAGTGGGTATTTCCCCTGGGCACATAGCCCTATTGGGGAAGAGTCCCACACTACCCCCGCCCACTCCTCCCACACGGGGGAGGGCGGGGGTGTGCGTAAACAGCATTCCCTCACGTTAAAAAAAAAAAAAAAAAAAAAAAAAAAGGAGAAGTCGGGCGAGAGCGACCGGCATTCCGACAGTATAAATCGCACCGAGATCCCGACAGATGTCGGGTCTCAAAACATATTTTGGTCCCGAAACATATTCGAAAAATATCTTCGGGTCCCGAATGATATTTTCTAGACTTTTTCCGTCTAATGGCAACAAATTATACTATACGTCACGATGCCACATTGAATCTTCAGTTTCATGATATGAACTATAAATGCTAAATAAGTTAATGATTCCAAATGGAATCCTGCGGTTGGACAGGGTTAATAATACAATCTTCAGTAAACATTTCTTCGTACGTTATGTTTTTATTAAGTAAAATAAATAAAGTGGCAGTATTAGGGACATTTAATCTATCATACAACATACAAGCATATATAATATTATTATAAATTATATCTGCCTGTACTTGGAATCGTTAACTTATTTAGCATTTATAGTTCATATTATGAACCTGAAGATTCAATATGGCATCGTATCGTATAGTATAATTTTTTGCCCTTAGACGGAAAAATTCTAGAAAATATCATTCGGGACCCGACATCTGTCGGGATCTCGATGCGATTTATACTGTCGGAATTCCGGTCGCTCTCGCCCGACTTCGCCCGACCCGACCCGAGTCTCGGGAATCCCGTGAGATGTATAGGGTACCCGCACACCCCTGGTAATTCCGTTTAAAAAAACTCAAGGTGACCCTGAAATCTCTGAAATCTTTGAAATCCCTCCACCCACAACAAAAGTACCGTATGCTGCCCCTTGACGCCATTTAAGTTGCACGCCTCAAAATTTTCATAAAGTGTACAGTTAAGTCATTGTTCGAGGTGGTCAAGGTAACTGAGACAGCTTGTATACATATATACAGGGTGTCTCACCTAACTCTGCCACCCTCAATTATTCTCTTATTTGTCATGGTACAAAAAAAATGGTTTGGGAGAAAATTAGTGTATTTTAGGGGGGAAATTAAGCTGTGAGACTGAAGTCTTTTGAGATTTCTCTTATGGTGACGTTTTTTTTAAGCGGAATCCCCTATTTCTTTGTTGGCCATTACAAAGAGAAGATCAAAACGTATCCAGCAATGTATCACACTATGACCTTCAAATGACCTTGGGCTGAAAATTTCGCACGTAACTGGTTGAGGTGGAAGCTTACAGAAAATGACTTGCAGAGACAAAATAAACGCCATAGTCGCACAATTTATTATTTTAGTGTATGTTCAAAATGTTGTCACCCCATAGTGTGATACATTGTTGGATATGTTTTGATTTCCTCTTTCTAATGGCAAACAAAAAAATAGGGCATACCATTTAAAAAGCGATACCATTAGAGAAATCTCAGAAGATATGTCCTTGAGATTGCCTTCAATCTCATAGCTTAATTTCCCCCTAAAATACACCAACTTTCTCCCAAACCATTTTTTGTACCGTGACAAATAAGAGAATAATTGAGGGTGGCAGAGTTAGGTAGGACACCCTGTATATTAGGAAAAAGTTGTCCAGAATGATGACCCGGACAACATATTTCAAGGTCATTGAAATGGAAGATGACTCCCTTATTCTGTATAATTACCGAGTCGGGTATCGAAAAATTTGAAAAAAATGTGAGTATCTTACTTATATGATAAGCTGCTTTTAAAAATGGAGATATTAACAACATTATATAACTGCGCAATGAGCCATTGAAGACGATTACGGTCGTCCGATCGTACCATTCGCTCCTCATATTACTTCAATGAGGTCTAAGAAAAATATCAACAGGTCTCGTGTACGTAGACCCGTTTCAGTAGTGTCATTTATACCCAAAGGAGGGTTTCTTTGAACTTTTTTATATACATTTAAAGAAGTGCTGCATCTAAATTTCCTACATGCAAAGGCGTTCGTTTGCACTGTTATATTCTGTAGTTTCATTTCCTCTTTTGTCTACATCTTTTTTCCGACCACCTTTACACGCAAAGAGCGAACGAGAACCGTGAATTCAGCGACACGTGAAAGCTACGCACGTAGTCGACCTTCCTCGAGACGTTGACCGACGGAACGGAAACATCAGCAATTTCCAAAGACCGCCACGACGACTCAAGAATTCTCTTACGCAAAATAGCTTGTTGCTACCCCGTATCTTCCACGTTCTTCAATAAAGGAATGGGGGAAGAACTTATAAACCGATTGTCCAAACCGGGGAAGCTCTCTTAGTTTTTCGGCTCGTGTGTCGCTTCTGTCACGACAAGTTCGTTCGCTTGCTTGCATCGCGCACTATCGTGAGTCGGCATAAGAGATACAGGGTGTCTCAAAAATGTCTCTCTTCCAGGAAATGAGGGGTTACTGGGATGATTTGAAACCACTTTTTCCTTAGCGAAAATGTTATCTGCGGCTTTGTTAACGAGATATTAACGAAAAACCTCGACCAATCAGAGCGCGAGTTTGCCAACCGAGTTCCCGCGCTAGCGGTGGCTACGCGCTACGCTTGTACTATGAAGCTCCAAATAAGCAAGTCGGCATGCATCCCAGGAAACCGCGTATAATAGCAAATAAGAAAAACATAACAAACCGAACTTTTTATCATCTTTAGTTTGTCATTTAAAGTAACGAATGAATGAAGCATAAATGTAAGAAAATCATGTGTAACGTAAAAGGACGAATACACAATTATTTTTTTAAACAGAATCTTTAAGAAGTCAGAAGAAAAATGTAGGTACGGAAACTTGCAGAATTATTGCAGGAAAAAAGTCATATGTAGCTTGCGTTAAATTAAAAAAATAAAAATCAACAATAAATTGAATAGAACTCACCCTTTCGGAAATTCACCGGCAACTTGCAGACCTGTATCAGTAGGTCACTGTACCGATCCTGGTCATCCATGACCGAAACGGTTTATGGCGGGGTATCGCCCAGTCAGCAGGTGATCGCAGGTATACCTCACCAGCCGAAGTTAAGGGTTGCAACGTAAAGTGCGTCCGGGTTATTCCACCGAGTACGTGTTCACTTTACTGCACGACCACTAATACTGATCAGCCGACTCGATCACTTAATGGATTTTTAATCGAACGTGTTGTTCCTACGTTAGGAAAATTGGTAGCCTCGAAACGAGCAGATTGGTTTGAATTTATCACATGTTTTAGGTAGCCAAACGCTTGCACAGCATCAGCCGCATATCCGTTATTTTGTCCGTACCACCAGAACATTGCGTAATCCTCCCGTGAACTGAACATCTCTGTCGCCCGATTGCTAACCGTCTACCAGAATTTTTCCGAAAGGGCTTCCTCTACCCCCAAGTAGTTTCTCATCGTTACATTGTGAGTTCACTTCCACCGTGGCAACAAGATACTAAGAACAAAAACACGTGCTTTGCAGAAGTGCAACGAACGAACCGTCGTGCAGTTTCACTGAAGCGGGGGCTCCCTTAGTTTACTGCCAGGATACCCATTGCTTCGAGATAGAAAGCAGAAACTACGTTTTCCTCGAGCAGCAGGAAAAAAAATTTCACAGACACATGTTGAGTTGACGCTGCTTGGCCCTGTCCGAGAACCTTAGCAGAGGCCGGAGCGGACGTTTCGGTTATTTACGGCCTAATTGCTTCGACCTCGTAGCAGACGTGGACTCACAAGGGAACATCCCGAATTGACAATTGCCGATTTTTATAGAACTCTGTGAGATTGTAGTTCTCATAAAAATATTTGATACGTATTTGATTTTAGCTGCTCTGATCCACGTTGAAGGGGTGAAAACAGCCCTAGGTTGTAAAAGTACCTGTCGTTCCGCTATTACGGTCGATTACTGTACCGCTACCAATCCAGATTATTTCAATGAGGTTAAAAACAATCTCAAAGTGTCAATGATAATTTATAATTTACGCAAATATAAAAAAAATAATATAATTACAATTTATAATATAATTAATTATTAAATAATTAAATATTTAATCCTTTTTTTGTTTTTTATACTTATGTTATTTTAAGATGATTTATTTTTATGATTTCCTATCGATATTGTTTTTCATCTCATTGGAATGATCTGGAGTGGTTTCCTCATATTTTGAATAAGATGGAGTACTTTCGCACGTATAATTAAACACATACTGCATTTTTACGATTCCTAGATATTACTGTTACGGTATGCGATGCTGGTTGATTTCTCAAATGGTTGAAATTCAGTCTGTAGGTATAAAAGTTCCCTGCGTCCTGTAGCGAAACGTCCGCTCCCGTCTCTGCTAAGGTACTCGGACAGGGCCAAGCAACGTCAACTCAACATGTGTCCGTGAAATTTTTTTTCATGCTCCTCGAGGAAAACGTAGTTTCTGCTTTCTATCTCGAAGCAATGGGTATCCTGGCAATAAATTAACGGAGCCACGGCTTCAGTGAAACTGCACGACGGTTCGTTCGTTGCACTTCTGCAAAGCACGTGTTTTCCTAGAACGCTGGTTTCTTTTTACCTAAATCTTGTTGCCACGGTGGAAGTGAACTCACAATGTAACGATAAGAAACTACTTGGGGGTAGACGAAGCCCTTTCGGAAAAATTCTATCAGTCGGTAAGCAATCGGGCGACAGAGATGTTCAGTTCACGGGAGAATTAATTGAAAACATGTGAAAAATTGAAAACAATCGGTCCGTTTCTGGACCACCAATTTTCCTAATATAGGAACAAGACGTTCGATTAAAAATACATTAAGTGATCGTGTCGGCTGATCAGTGTTAGCGGTCGAGCAGTGAAGTGAATTTCGTATTCGGTGCAATAACCCGGACGCACTTTACATTACAACCCTTAACTTCGACTGGTGAGGTATACCTGCGATCACCTGCAAACTGGGCGATACCCTGCCATAAACCGCGACGATGACTAGGATCTGTACAGTGACCTACTAACACAGGTCTGCAAGCTTCAGGTGAATTTTCGAAAGGGTGAGTTCTATTCAATATATTGTTGATTATTATTTTTTTAATTTAACGCAAGCTATATATGACTTTTTCCCGGCAATAATTCTACAAGTTTCCGTACCTACATTTTTCTTCTGACTTCTTAAAGATTCTGTTCAAGAATTAATTGTGTATTCGTCCTTTTACGTTACAGATGATTTTCTTACATTTATGTTTCATTCATTCGTCACTTTAAATGACAAACTAAAGATGATAAAAAGTTCGATTTGTTATGTTTTTCTTATTTGCTATTATACGCTCATAATACAAGCGTAGCACGTAGCCACCGCTAGCGCGGGAACTTGGCTGGCAAACTCACGCTCTGATTGTCCGGGTTTTTCGTTAATAACTCGTGAACAAAGCCACAGAGAACATTTTCGCTAAGGAAAAAGTGGTTCCAAGTCATCCCAGAAGAGCATTCCCTGCGAGTCCCAAAAGACCGATAGCATCAATTTCCAACCGTGTGGATCGAGATTTGGTTGGGCTGGCAGGACTTTGCCGCGTAGAAGCCAAAAGGAGTGGCGTGTGTTATTTTCGTAGAGTACCCACCTTTCATCTCCAGTCATAATTTCCTTAAGAAATCCCTGCCGATGCTGGCGGGGCAACAAACATTGACAAATGCTGAAACGAGCGGCTTGATCATGGTTGGTCAACGCGTGAGGCGTTGACTCGTGTGGCGAGCGATGACACTACGAGGTAGCCGAAGAGCATTCTCCAAATCTCGCGTACTAGAATCCGGGCGAAACTCGAGTTGGCCGCGTAGATCGTCTTCGTCGTTGGCTGACCAGAGCGGGGTTGGCCTTCACAGCTTATATCGCCTTTATCGAAGCACTTACACCAGAAGTGTACTGTCCAATCACTAGTAGTACCTGGTCCGAATGCAATGTTGATCTTTTTAGTCGTCTCCGTTGAAGAGGTGTTAAGCCGGTGTTCATATAACATGATAGCTCCCAGATGACATTGCTGCACTTTCGTTCTCTACTAATCTCCCTGTTATGGCCGCGCCAATTTATACCCATTACGTGGAAGGTTCGCGCACATACTCGCACATTCTGAAAACTTCTCGGATCCGCTTCGATTTAAAGACGAGAACGTTCGAAACACATCGAACCCGGTAACGACATATGGGACAGCCCAATAAAATCACTATATGTAGCTCGGAGGAGCACTATGACATCTCCATTTTCAAAAGCAGCTTATTTTATAGGTAAGATTCGAAGGAATACGCACACATTTTTTTCAAATTTGTTTATACTCGATTCTCTGGAAAAAAATTTTAAAACAACAATTTGTTTTTAATTTTCTATGTTCTTAAACTGATTTTTCAATTTAAACAAAATTGATTTAAATAGGCCAAAACCTTCTAGATTGAAATAAAGATAGAATGAACTCAATGCGACAAATAGTTTCCAAGATAAAAATTCATAAATGCATCACGGCTTCACTAAAACAGGCAAAAATTGTAAACTTTGACGGCCTGTATTTTTTAAACAAGTACGATATCAGCAAAATGATATAATAGCCCCACCCCCCCAATTTCGTGTGGACTACAACATTTTGAACAAAATCCCTAACATCAAGTTAAAAAGTGGTCGATTTGGCGTAAATTGGGCCCGTTATATTAAGCTAATTGTATTAGAAATTTATGTACAGGTAAGTCTCGATTAATACGAGTTCAAATAGTGCCATATTCGATTTGGTACGAACTATAAATTGATACCAGATGGTATTGAACCGTTCGTAGGCAGTATGGGTCGTTGGCAACCCAAGGAACTTCCCATTTTTCCAGGACATACTCAAATATATTTGCCTACGGTGGGTTCATACAAACAAAAATTCAGTTAATGCGCGGTTCGCCAGACTTCTTTCATTCGGTACAACTGTGGAAACAGTTAGTCTTTTGTTTTAACGGTCTTTAAACTTCTTCTGTTTCGTAAAGACGACGCATAAACAGTCTCTGAACTTCTGTTACATCAGCGGTGGGCAAAGTTAGCTTTCGAGAGCTAAAACCTGTCCCTACCATTGACTGCCGTTACTAGAGTTGGGCAAATTTTATTTCAAATAACGAATAAAGCAGAGTTGGGCATTATACGAATACATTTTTGAATAAAATTTTATTCAAATAATCTTCAAATAAAAGTTTCGAATAAAGGTTACGTCATCGGCGCATCAACCGTCAATCGCTATCTTAAGAAAGGGTTCCTCTTACCACATCGTACCCTTCGGGTTCCAATCCATGGATGGGAAGCGGCGTCGCTTACTCCTGACTTTTATTATTCACTGCAGAGTTAGTCAGAATAACGAATAACGAATAATTTTTCGTCGAATAAAATCGTTATTCGTTATTCGCGAATAAATCCCGGGACTTTATTCGTTATACGAAATAAAATTTGCCCAATTCTGGAATAAAGTCCCCGGATTTATTCGTTATTCGTTACTCTGAATAACGCTGCAGCAAATAAAAGTCAGGAATAAACGACACCGCTTCCCATCCATGGATTGGAACCCGAGGGGTACGATGCGATAAGGGGAACCCTTATCGAGATAGCGATTAACGATTGATAACGTATACTTAGCTATAAAGTGGTTCTTTTAACTCGACCTTCTAACATTTACAATATCTCCGTTTCTTTTTAAATAAATTTTCTATTGTATTTCTTGTAATAAGTGCACCACTTTGTCATAACTATGAGTATTTTAATAATTATGTCGTTTCTAACGTAACTATGGGTAATTTAATAATTGCATCGTTTCTAACGTAATGCACATTATGACACAATTATAAAACTATTACCTTCAAATTTTCGACAAGCCAAAACTACTGTCTTTCTTTCGTATGAATTTGAAAATGTGGAACAATTCAATGTGCACTCACATTTCACTCATGCACGTATGCGCCGATGTGCGTGTCGCCCATAGCCATATATAATAGACTGCGCGGTCTTATGGTAGGGATGAGGTTGACAGTAGAGTAAGGGGATAATACATAGAGTCACAGACTTCTCTTTCTAATGGGAAATATATGTCTATGGTGTCGCCGATGACGTAACATTTATTCGCTGGATCCTTCGAATAAATTTTTCTTTGAAAAAAATCTATTCCTTATTTTCGAATAAATTCGTTTTATTCGAAGATTATTCGAAAAATTTATTCGAATTTTTATTCGAATAAAATTTAATTCGAATAACGCCCAACTTTGACCATCACCATGGGGGAATAGAGACAAAAGGGGGAATGCAGACGTGTGAGGAGCCCGTACTCTGCCCAGCGTTGTGTTACATAATCAGTGAAGTTACTTAACGTATTTCGCGTACTATGTTAACGTTTTATGCGTGTCTTTCTTCATTATAATTTAATAAAATACATATAAAAAGGCATATTTACAATTTTTTATTGTATATTTTCTTTAAAGTAGAAGCAAATCTTGTATTTCAAGTATTCGAATAGTACGAAGTTGAATAACGCGATCAATTTCTGGGATTTATTACTCACACTAATCGAGACCTACCTGTATTTGTATATTACCTTCGGAATTTGTTTCAAAGTTATTATACCAAAACCAATAGCTGATTCTTCAGGGGGATAAATACGTCGACCTCTGGTATTTTGTTCTTCAGGTAAAGGACAACTCAAAACCATATTAATGTGATATAGATAGGAAGGAACTCCAGGTTTTGGTCTACAGTCCGTTAATGCCTCAGCTGTCTGAAAAATAGTATTTTTATATTAAAATAAAAACTAAACCTATTTTAAAATGTAAAAACATTAATTTATAATAAGTTAACATTAAAAAGCAACCTTTTTATAGTAATACTGTCTACGTTTAGTTGTTCCAGGCCGAGCTTCGGAAAAATCCACTATGCTTTCATCGGGAAGTGCGGGTACTTCTGCATCTTCTGGTTTAGCTTTAAAATTTTCTTTTCCAATAGGTAGTAAGTTATCATCTATTTCATTCTTCCTATGTAAATCTACGCATAATTGTAATGCGGCCATCCGTCTTGCCATGGCCCTATTAGGCATAGGATATGACTGAAATAAAATTTTAAATGTTTCCTTATTTAAGAAAGCCAAATAGTACATGTCTACATTTTTATAAGAAAATTATTTACCGATACAATATATTTTACTGGAGAATTTATAGGTAGTCGTAAAGAACATGTATACATATGTGTGTTGTCTACATTAATACTCTTAATGGACCACTCTGGTGTTAATCTTGTAAAAGTATCACTAGGTAATTTTGCACAATATCTATACAGATAAAATGTTTTAACATCAAATAAATTTATAAATTTGTGTAACAATATTAAAAGTACATATATTTTCTTCATGCAATCATCATATTGCGCTACCTGTTTACCAATGATATGGCAGAGTTGAATGTTACTGAAGGTGCATCATCTCCATCAAGTGGTTTATAATGTGGAAGTAAAGGAGCATATATGTCTGCTTCATTTTCTTCTTCCTCAGTAGGTTCATTATTAGAACATTTCAGTAACAATATCTACAGAACATAATATTCTTTTATTAAAAACTCTAAGTAACAGAGACAGTAATGATAACATGCACTAAGATTGATAATGAACCACATTAACCCTTCAGGCCAAAGATTCATGCACCATACTGGTTTGCACGTCCTTCGTTGCGATCAAAACAAGTTATATTATAACGATATTGGTCTATAATACTCCGCTAGTAGTAATCATTCACTGCGTTACTTCATCATTCATATTACGGTCACTACATTCTTAGAATAATTCAAATATATGGAATAGGGTATACATCAATCGAGACACTAAAATCTTTCAAGATTTACCATACAAGAGTTGATAATTGAGGTGAATTAGTCGCATAGAGAAAAAAGCGAAATTCTATTCAGTACCTGACGAGTTAAGTGGCTAATACTGAAATTGATACACATTGAACGTTATGAATAAATTGAATTGTATTTAACTTTCAAACATGTAGAATACCAAATCTACTTCATGTAAGTAATGAAATTTTTTTATGGAATAGGAATAAAATGTTTAACGAATAATCATATACCATAATTTTATACCTTTTCTATATAATGGTATTGTGCCAATTTCCGGACACATTCTTTTGATGCTGTTTCTGGTACTAATAATACATGTAACGCATCCATAGCTCTTGCTCGACTTTTACATTGTACATAAGAGCGGTAAGTTTTTGGAAAATCATATCTCATTACAAAATTGCATTTTGGAATATCAATACCTAATGTAAATAAAATATTATGAGATGCCATACATAAATGAGTAATGGAAAGAATTACATAGTAGAAATATAAATATATAATAACCTTCTTCTAAAATTGAAGTTGAAATTAATAAATTACATTCATGTACTCTAAATCTTTTTAAAACTTCTTCCTGTTTTCTATGTTCCACTTCGATATCTTTTGAATAACCAGTGTCATCGGGAATTCTCTCAATTGTATAAAGAGGTGATAAAAAATGTAACTGTTCATCATGCACAGAAATTTCATGTAATAAATAGAACAGAATTTTTGCTACAAATGCTTTATCCACAAAAATCACTCCGCATAGTAAGTCAGGATCTGTAACTCCACGCACATGACGATCAGATTTGGGTGATCTTTTATAATTATCTTCATTATTTTTCCAATTACAGTCTGACTTTCTAACTTGTCTAAAATTATCTTTCATAGAAGTTTCTTTGTTATTTACCACTAAATTTTTTAAATTACTTTCATTCTTTATTTTATTATAAACATTATCCATATATTTGTTATAATATGGAGTATAAGTCTTTAGAACCCGCAGCAGACGATGAACTTTTGGCGTACTGTATTTGTATATTCTCTCCTTTTCAGATAAACGTTCAAAAGCATTATCACACAGAGCACGTATTTTCAGAAAAACAGATGCTACCATGTTGAGTAACAAATAATGTCTTTCGTAAGGAGTTTTTATTTTCAGTTTCTCTGTTAAAATTAAAAGAGCAAGAGCAGCACGATCTGCACACCATGGTCCAAGTGTTTCTAATACATGCAAAAAATCTTGCATCATCTCAATGGGTTTTCCTGTTGGATCAGGTATTTTTTGAATATCTTCATAAAATTCTTCAGTATATATTTCTGTAGGGTCATGACGGTGATCACGTAAAAATTCAATAACATGTAGCACATAATTTTCAATAGTATTATATAATTCTTCTTTCTCATTTCCAGAATATTCCACTATGTATTCCTTAGGTTTAGGGCTATAGCTATTGTAAAAGTCACTAGAATTAATTTAAAATATAACTTTTAGATTTATTACACTTACCGTAATACCGACAATATGTCACTAGCTGTTTCAACTTCACACTGAAATGTAGCTTCTACTTTTTCTATTTCAAGCCCTAATCTTCCAGGTTCTTGAGTTAAATTAAATAATGGTACAGCTAATCCAATAATTCTAGGAACACTGATGCAAGATAAAAACATTTGCAAAATGAATATTAGCTTATTATCATCTATAGATTTATGGCATTCATCAACAATGACTAGATTCATCTGTTGTGGTAAGATCTTTTTTTCTACTAATAACTGTGCACATATTTCAGAAGTTGTAACTAATACCTATAACAAAATGATTATAAATAAAAATAAAAATCAATAAAAATGAAAGATGTATAAAAACACATTGATGATATTCCTTACATGGGAAGATTCATATTTTTCCATAAATTCTGTAGTTGAGTATGTATCACATAGCAAAACTTTCAAATCTGTTAATTGCTGTATGTAACTTGCTTTTATTTTATACTTTTCCACATCTGTCAATATGTATAACGATCGTTTTCCTCCATCACTTAATAGTCTAAGTTAATTGAACAATAATTTATAAAAGTATTCAGTGAGTACATATGTTGCAATAAAGAAACATAAATGAATATATTAAATATATATAAAAACACTTGCTTGAAGTGTAATACTACCTCCTATTATTCGTAGCAAATTCTTGAATTAGTTTTATAACAATGAAGGTTTGTTCATAATTTTTTCCCAAGCAAATTATTATGTTTTTCTCTTTAGCAATATAAAACAATTCTACCTGTAACAATTTAAATATTACATAAATATTAAGTTGACATAATACCCCTTTTGGGTAATTAAAAATTCTTACTTGATACTCCCTAGGTGTAAAAGATTTTATATAAACTTGATCATTTAGTGGAAATGCCATGGAATCTATAATTTCTTAAGCATCCAATATAACCAAAACAGTAGGTATACTGTTAAGTTGTGCTACGCAAATAGTATGTACTCAAATTTTAAGATTAGGCTAGAGCAACTGCAATCATACAAGAAGATCGGTTTGACTTGTTTTGACTGAGTACGCTACGCTGAGTACCTATAGTTAGTACATGAACATAGGAATATAGGGACGAAGCATACTGAAGCATACCGTTGCGTGGGGAATACCTTTGCGGGAGGGGTGACGAGGTAAAAGGGTGCTTAATTTCTATTGGCTGCTGCTGTACATATGCGTATAACGCGATGAGCGATGAACGTGCGTAAAAGCCGTGGTAATCTGGTAGATTTATATATATAAACTTTCGTTTCGATACCGTGATGAACGTGCATGAAAGACGTGGTAATCTGGTACATTTATATATATAAACTCTCGTTTCGATACCGAGTACTTTTAGTATCGATACTTTCGGTTGCGATATATACTCGGTATCGAGAAAAGTACTCATCGAATAAAGCGAGTAATCCATATGAAAGCGTGGTTGTCGTCCAATAATATTACTTTGTTACTAAATGTTCATTAATAAAATATATCTTCATTAAAATCAGGGATGGGCAAATTTATTATTTAGATAAAGAGTTACGAATAACGAATAAAAGATAAAGAACGTACTTTGTCATTTTTAATCGTTTAAACGTGGAAATTCCAACTTTTATAACAAAATAATACTTCTTCGTGCATTACGGTGTCAATATTTGACAACCAACATGAAAGACTAGACACAATGGAGTGCAATGGAGTCTGAATTAAAGTAAGCATCGAATATATTGTTTATTAACATTACGCTACACCTTTTTTTGTTATGTTTGCAGACAAATAATGTTCAAATATGTGTGGGAACCGATGAGAAGGAAGAAAGAGTTGGTGACTGGGCAATGTGTCAAGAACCACACATGACAACATATGATAATTATACAACATATAATAATAAAAAACCTCGATAATTCCCTCTGAACTACGATTCCTACACTTGTATTATATATATATATATATATATTATTTTGTAAAAATTGTAAATATGGTTGAAATCGTATTGTAAATGTACATATTCAAGAAAAAATAAATATTCTGGAGGAATATAAAATGTATTTAATTCCACCTGTCTAATTTAAATGGAAGTAATTACAGAAGCCGCTAGGTTATAACGTAAGATTTGTTCTGTTTCTACAGCGAATCTGACGTCATGTTCTACAGCAGAGGTACTCTGTTTCTGCTGCGAATCTGACGTTACATTCTACAGCAGAGTTACTATGTTTATGTTGTGAATCTGACGTTACGTTCTACAGCAGAATCGTATACAGACAATGACATTCAGAATGCAGCGACAGATGTATATGAATCTGAGGTACTACCTGACCAACTATGACATCAGATGCCGTGCATGTGATGTCAGTTTGCTCATAGGGTTAAATACTAATCACTGACGAAGTATATTATAGGAGTTAAACATTTCATCCAATTTATTTTTGCGGTCCACCTTTTCAGTATAATGTTTTATTATTGTGTTTTGGTCCATCCTAAATTAGAATGAATAATAAATACATAAAAAGATGCATTAATTGTTTTTGAAATATTGAATCGATTGAAAATTGAATCGATCAATCGTTTCGTATTATTATCGATAATACGTCTAGGTACTCAACAACTTCAGGGTAGAATTTCTTTTGGCCGTTGTTGCGCTACTGGTGAGTTCATCTATTTTTCGTTGTGAATTTAAACTTCATAAATAATATTGTATTACTAATTAACTGACACATACATTTTCATTAAATAATCCCTTGCATTATTAATATTTTGCGTATAGGAAAACTAGTCTCTTCAAAGTCCTAAATATATTTTTGTGATAACACGTGTCAATTGTCCATCTTTCATTTTTTCGTTAATGTTTTGTATTCTTTCGTTATTATTATTAAACTAGATTTAATTACGAAAATTAAGTACTAAAATTAAATATTAATCATTTTAAATTTCTTATTTAATTTTCATTATTCGTACAAGGTTGTATTCATATTGTGTGGAATGTTTCCAGTAAAGAAGTGCAACAAATTAAGAAGAAAATTATCATAAATATAACAGTAACTTTAATTTTAGAATGTATACTGAATGTTTTTTATTTTTTTTTAGTGCAAACATGCAGTTACACATCAGAGGCGAGCACACAACTGTTGTTGAGTCTCATGAAAATGAGACTATTGCAGAAATAAAGGTATCTAAAGAGTATTGTATGTATATAAGTACATAATATGTTACTGCATTGATCCAAAAAATATTAAATTCAGCTAATCTCATAGAAAGTGGTCTGTTATTTACTTTATTGTTTAATTATTAGTTTTGTTTCAATTTACTTTATACATAAAATATTTTATATGAAATGAAATAGACGTATCTTAATTTTTATAATGATAAATGTGTTCTACACTTCTAAGATTAAACATTTTTTCCTATAAGATTATTTTCACACAAGTGATAACATGATAGAACATTGAACATGTTCAATACACATATCTTAGATTCAACGTAGCACACAGTTTTAGAATATGCATGTGACTCAGCATTGAATGTGTTTAAGTGATATGGATAAGGAAATGGAGATAATACAATTTTTTAATTATTTTTATTACAATACGTGAAATAATAGTTAATGTATATCAGCGTTGGGCAGTGTAGTGACCCTGACACACCTGCTTTTCCTTTCAACCATTCATTTTACACTATGTGTCTGTAGAGACAAAGAGGTTCAGATTTTTATTTCTGTTACTGTCACTGTATATTTTATGGTAATGGCAAATGGTAGTGGGGATAGGTTTTAGCTCTCAAAAGTCAACTTTGCCTACCACTGCTGTAAGTATATGATTGCCAAGTTTGCTGTTTCTATGTAAATTCTCAAGTATAGTAGTTTGTCATCTTCTAATTATTGTTAAGAGACATGTATATGATTTGTGAATGTGCTATATTTAATTGTACAAAATGAATCTTTTATATTATTACTTTACAAGGTATTATTTGTGTTGTACTTTCTAATTATTAATGATCAGAATCACACATTACAAAATAATTTTGAAGTGTGATTTAACATAATTTATAAGTTATAGCTGCTTTTTTATTATTTTGTATTACTTGACTGCTTCTTTACTCCTACCTCCTTAGCCTTGCTAGCAGAGTTGGACAGAATTTTATTCGAATAATATACAGTGAAAAGTAGCAGTATCTAAGGGTGTTGTCCTGAGCTTTAAACAGTTAATGAGATTAAATAATTGTTTGACAAATGTCGATTCATTCATAAAGAAGTATTATATTATAAAATTTGAAATTTCCAGGTTTAATCAATTAAAAATGACAAAATATTTTTTTTATCTTTTATTCGTTATTTGGAACTTTCTATATAATGAATTTGCCCAGCTCTGCTTGCTAGTCGTAGAGGTTGTAATTGCGTTGTATAGATAACCTGAAGTCTCAGTATATTCTGCCTTTGGGAGGAGCAACAACGCAATATTAAAGTACGAATTTATGAGCTGGAGATCAAATGAATTCTCATTGATTACCATTCGCTATAATCGTCAACAATTACTATAATATTTAATAAAAATGCATTATTTCACTTTGATTTTCTTGAATGCAATAAATTTATTATTTTGCTTTGTTTCAAATAAACTATTATTCAGAACTTAATAACTACCTTAGATGTTAAGGCATTTAAAATATCTTTTTGTGTATAAAATACAATGAAATAGGAATCATATAAAGTTTAATAATATTCATGTTACTCTTAATCTAATGTGGTTTTAAATTAATATCTACAACTATGAATTTGTATAAACATACAATCTATTACTCTGTGTCAAACAGACGAAACACTCTCTTGTACATAACTAGGGATGGGATGAAGTTCCTCGCAAACAGGTTCGAACTTTGGTTGGTTGAATTCGAACTCTCCATAAAGTACTTAAAAAAATAGACATAGTATTCCTAAATATACTCGAACATATGTCATGTAGTTTTGAATCTTTCACAAGTACTTTGGTAAATGGAAGTATACTCGAATCTTGATTGAATAAATTCGAAACTTTTTCGGACATTGTACCAGAAATTCTCCGATCTTTCTAATTATTTTTTTTTACTTTTGAAATCAATTATGTTGTCCTTTAATGCATGGTACAATTCAATATGTATAACTATAATTTTATAATCTATCAGATTTTCATATGGACACATCCTGCAATCTAATTGCAGCTGTTATTATCAGCAATGAAAGCCACTACTTTCCTCCCCATTTTTTAATCAATGAATGTGCAAGAATTATGTAACTGCTACGAAGTGTCTAAGAGTCATTAGTGATGTTGTATTCTGTAAGATATAAACAGTAAATGGTAGTCGACTCATCGTACTGATAGATACAACTTGTCAGTTGTTATCCTAGTGTTCCAACGTGTCAGTGATATATTATTCGCAGTAAATATGCCTAAACGGTCTTGGGTTTGGCAATACTATTCTGGTCCAGAAAATTCTTACATGACATGCAATGCATATAGTAAGAAAATTAAATGTAATGAATATACAACTAATTTAATTAAACATGTGAAAATGCATAATATTTTAGAGGATGGAAGCATTTTGTTTGCACAAGACTCGTGTCCTTATGATGGTACTTTCATTTTATAACGATACTTATTAGATTTCAGTTGACTTATAAAGAGAAAAGCTTTCTAATTTCTTTGTATTTCTTTTACAAATTAATGTGAGAAAAAAGTAAATCGATTTAATTACAATTGATCTGCAACCACTATCTACTGTGAAAGATTCAGCATTTACTGCATTAATAAAATTTTTAGATCAAACAATCAACTACCAAGTAGGAAGTTATTAAGAATATCGATAACTAATAAATATAAACACAATTAATTAGCCAATGTAATAAATATAACTACTAAATATACTAATAAATATAAACACAAGAATTAGCCAATGCACAAAAAATGTCCATTACAACAGATCTGTGCACAATCATAAACAGAAAACTTCTTGACTGTCACATATCATTTTATCATTGATAACTTCAAATTAAAAACATACACGTTACAAATGGAAAAAATTGTTGGTAGTCGTACAAGTAAAATTATTGCAGACACTTTACAGAACATACTTTGCGACTGGAAAATAAAGAAGAAAGTAGCAGCTGTCATTACTTATAATTTCTCATAAATTGATTATAGACGTAGAAATGTGATGGAATTCTACGTATCAGACGTTTGAGAGATTAATAGAAAAGAAATGGGCCATAATTTTAACTTTAGCATCAGTAAAATCTAATTTTGAATTATTAACAGATTTAGAGTGGAATGCTTTTAGTATTACTCAACCCCTACTACGCATATTTTTCTTAATTATACAAGAAATTAGTAACGAAAGAAACATAAATTTGTCTAAAATAATAGCACTTACAAAATAAATAATTATTTTTTTTTACACTTCTACCAATGATTATAGTTTGGAGTATATTTTGCAACAAAAAGTGATTGCATTATATCAAACATTATCTATATATGTATATAGGTGATGCGGAGAACAATCATTTGTATAGGTTAACTGCATTATTAGATCCACGATTCAAAACAATAGTTTTTTCTAAATCTGAACGGGATGCCTTCACTGATATAGCCACCAGTTACATTAATAATGATTCATTCATCTACAATATGTCATAGGTAGTTCACAGCGCAGATGGCTGTAAATCATTGAAATAGCGAATCATCCATTTGGTCATCCTCTGACAATCAAATAGCAATTACAAATAATACGATACCTAGCTCATCGACTGCTGCGTTAAAAGTCGAAAATTATCTAATATTAAAATATTTAAATCGCAAAGAAGAGCCGTTATTATTTTGTCGTGAAAATTCAAATAAGTACTCCATTTTATCAAAAGTTGCACTTGAATATCGTTGTATAATGGCCACTTCCGTACCCTCAACAAGAGTATTTTAAAAAGTAGAAAAACTCATGGATAAAAAAAGAAATAGGTTAAAACCAAGTATTGTAAATGAAATATTATTCTGAAATAGTTACGAATTTAATAAATAAAGTTCTTAAAACCTACTATGCAATTATGATTTCCAAGAGTCGAGTACTACCTACTTGTGAAAGATTCGATTCCTTTAAACATCGAAGATACTTATAAGTATCTTTTCGAAACTTGTAAGTACTCATTCCGAGGTTCGATACCAGCTCACATAGAAAGAATACTATTCAAATATAATCATTGAAACACAATTGCTTTCGAGTAGTAATCGAAACCCATGAAATGAAACTTGGTTATTGAAATTGACTTGAATTTGTGAGTATATTTTGAACTTGATCCCATTCTTTCTTTTAACTCTAGAATGGTAAGGTGGGTTTTAAGGTTGTACTTGGTAAGGTGGGGTCGGATTCGACTTGAGCTCTTTGTTGTTTTTCTCAGACGAGTAAAGAAAAGTTATTATCTTAAACTTGTATTTTTGTTTATTTATGTAATAAGGAATAATAATTGAGTTACATAACATATAATGGTATCAGTATTAAACGTTTACCAAGTAATGAAAAATATTTGCAAATGAGAATAATAAAAAATAGAGTGGGGCCAGTACAAGAGGAACTATAACTTGGGTCGGATACGACCCGGACCTTACCATGAGAGGGTTGAAGTAATATAAAAATTCGTAATTTTCAAACAACGAAAATAAATTAACTCCTGAAATTATTATAATAAATATATAATAATATTAATTTTTTATAATTTTTTTTACAGAATAAGCTTGTGGAATTACAGAGTGCTGCAAATGTAGAATGCAATCTGTATAATTCTGGACTTCTACTATCAAATGAAACATTAGTTGGAGAACTTGCATCAAATGTTTTAGAATTAACCGTTTCTCTTCCTGGTGGTAAGTATTTCGTTTTAATGATTTAGTTTCACCCAATCATTATATTCATGTTGCATTATTTTCATTTGAATATTCTACACTTCAATTACACTGTACTGTACACTGCGTGACAGAAGTTTGTGAACACCCCTAATTTTTCGGTTTCAGTATCTATCAGAAACTTTTTGCACAATCCAGTAATACCATGTTATTCAGCGTCCCAAAGAACCCCTTTGTGTAAGATTTCCAGTTAAAATTCGTACATTACACGTTTTTATTAATGAAAATCAGTTTTCTGGCCATGAGAAAACTTTGTGAACACTTACATAGAACCAAATTTATTAAAGAACTAACAACATGTAGCAATAATTATCAATATTAACACTGATTTAATAGTTGAACAGTCCTCATTTCTTCATGATAATGTCAAAACTATGAGTTCTCATGGAATCAGTCAATTGCTGAAGTAGATTCAGCTCAAGGTTTTACTAAGCTATGTTCCAAAGACTCATATTCTTTATTATTTGCGTACACACGACCCATCAATATCGTCCAAATGTTTTCCATGGGATTACAATCTGACGATCGGGCAGGCAACTCCAATAACTCAATGCGGTGTTGAATGAACCATGCTTTGGTTGTGTTACTTCTGTGTATGCCGGTGTTATCTTTTTGATAGACAAGAGGAATCCAACGAAAACGGTGCCAATACGGTACAAGACGATTCTACAATATCCCGGTGTATTCAGTATTGTCAATTCGCTCACATGTAAAGCCAGCACTATAGTTGCAATGCAGAGAAGGTTCCCTGAAAAGAAAGCGCTCATTTGAAAAGAAGCGCGATTCCTTCCTCCGATCTCTCCAGTAACAATTGTTTAACATTTTACTGAAGAGATTTGAGGAAGGAACGGTACTTCTTTTCAAAGTCTAACTTTGGCGGTCGTGTACCTGTACGGTATTGGAGTGGCCTGCCCGATAGTCAGATTGTAATCCCATGGAAAACATTTGGACGATATTGGTGCGTCATGTATACGCGATAATAAAGAATATGATTCTTTGGAACAGCTCAAAACTGCAATTTTAGTAGCTTGACAGAACCTTGAGTTGAATCTGCTTCAGCAAATGACTGATTCCATGAGAAACTCATAGTTTTGACATTATCATGAAGAAAGGAGGACTGTTCAACTATTAAATCAGTCTTAATATTGGTAATTATTGCTACAGGTTGTTAGTTTTTTAATAAATTTGTTTTTATGTAACTGTTCGCAAAGTTTTCTCACGGCCGGAAAACTGATTTTCATTAATAAAAACGTGTAATGTACGAATCTTAACTGGAAATCTTACACAAAGGGGTTCTTTGGGACGCTGAATAACATGGTATTATTGGATTGTGCAAGAAGTTTCTGGTACATACTGAAACCGAAGAATTAGTTGTGCCTACAAACTTCTGTCACGCAGTGTATGTAGTCATCCTTAAAGTTCTATTTAACCGAAATAATAATAGGTAACAGTAGTAACAAAATTATTTGAATCTTTTAGGTAAAGTGCATGGATCTCTAGCTCGTGCTGGTAAAGTAAAAGCCCAAACTCCAAAGGTAATTATATTAAAGCTTAACATTAAAACGATGTTGTATGAATAATGATGTAACATCCATTCCATTATAGCATAATATTAAAGTCTCTACTATTATTCCTATTTAAATTTCTACGAGTCTGTGCTTTTTTTAAAATCTAGGATAAAATGTAGGAGACCTACATATTAAATGTTAATGGTTTGTCATCATTATAAAAAATCACTTCTAACCTAAAACATTTAATTTTTTTACCTACAGAGTAAAATTAGATTTGATTTTCTTGTAACTGCATTTTAGGGCCTCTTTATTATTCTGGGTTATGCAGGCATAAAGGCTTTCTATACGTGATCGGGGGGTTCAACAACTTCGCGGCTCTTTTTACTTGTGGTAGAAATTCTTACGCACAGGAACATTAAACAATTGGAACTCAATATTATTAGTTGAAATATTGTACAATTTTACAACCCTATCCATAATATATTTCTACGGTATCAGTTCCGTGCATGTAACGGTTTTACTATAATAATCCCAATTTTTACTAAAAATCTCAAGGACCCTGTATTTTTTATATTGGTCTATAGTTTCTATTAACAAATTTTTGCACAAATAGAATAACAATTAGTAAGAAATACATGCAAGTTATTAAATTTTAATATATTTTCTAAACAAATTGTTCAACAAACACAATTTGTGTTAACTAATTTTTTCTTAGTTGAATTGTCTGCGAGATATTAACCACTCGCCATACGATTTTTTTTACGACTTCACTCTCAAGAATTACTTTATTATTAATATTTTCGAAAATACAAAAGGAATTCTATTCTTACGGCAAGTGTTACATTTATTCTGAATCTTAAATGTTAATATCAGCGGAACAGTATTTCACGTCGACTTAAAGAAAACTTATTTTTTAACTGAATTTAGTAAAAAGAAATGTTTACTAAATTCAGTTTGAAATCGTTATCACGTGTCTAACTAGGTGTAGTAAGACAAGGGGTTAAAAAAAATGTATTTTACTCTCATCCTCAAGGGCTGTCTCCATCTCCTAGATATGAATATCAGCAGCTAAACAAAATACGGCTCAGATATGTTTGAATGTATGGTGCCTCGCTGAGCTATAGTGACTTCATAAAAACAGTAGAGGTTCGAATTCTTTACGCCTTTAGGGACAGTCAACGTATTTTGCGAGTCGTGGTTATAAGAGCCCTAGAGGTATACATATATCAAATAGGTATACAGGGTGTCTCAAAAGAAGGTCATCAAATCTTATGCATTTCAAAAGAAAACTGAAACGTTTCTGTGACATATGTAGTAGCTTTGAAGATGCCTATTCCAGTTCCATCATTACTATACTATATGTATAAATCTGATAAATTTTGATGTGATGACTGTAAATATCCAGCTAAATAGAGAAGTCCAAGAAGTGCTTCAATTTCATCGCGATTTGTTTCTTTCCCAACTCGTTTTCTTTTGAATTTATCTTTTTGCCGACAGCTTATATAAACATCAGTATAAAAAACAATCTTTTCAATTATATTGTCGGATAAGAAAAGTCTAGTTTTACTCTTGTTTCTAGGCGGTATTTTATACCATATTGTTATTTTATCTTTACCAACGTAGTTGATTGAGGAGCCCTGGAAAATTATATTAATAAAAATAGTATATTATAAGTAATTGATTTTAAGAATAAAACGTTATATAAAAATTTTACAAACACAAAATATAAAATTATATTCTTTTACTAAATTGAATTTATTATAATTCTTTTTTAAACAGACTTATAAATTTATGACCTCCTAAATAAATAAAATTTTGATACTTATCTCAAATGAGAAATTGCATTTTAAAAATCATAAGTAAATAGTATATACGTTTGCTTCACTTGCCTCCTCTTCATCTATTTCTATATTTCCATGTCAGGAGTTTTGGGAATAATAACAATAGTGAACTCGTTATTATTACGCTACAATATATGTATGTTTATTGAATGATAAATATAGAACACGTGTGTATCACTTGACGGCGTGGTCAGAACAGGGAATGTTAGACAGGAAAACAAAGAAAACGCGTTGTTGCTTTTCACACCTCTAATGTGTAAACAATATCTAATTTCCTATTACATAAGTCGGTAACTTAATATCTCGGTAAAGTGAAGCGCTTAGCTACTACATGTGCGTTCTTTTACACCCCTGCTATCGATATGTGCATCACACGTAAATGACATTTTGCTTAATAATGTTCAACTTAAATTTAGTATTTCCGTGCATCGTTCATGTTTACATTTGCTTAAAGATTTTGTCATATATCGGCGGGAATACGATCTGTTTGTAAATATTTAATAGTAATATCGCCCTTTTCCGCTAATTCCCGGGTAAAATGAAACCTTATATATACAGGGTGTCTCAAAAGTGTCTCTCTTCCGGGAAATGAGGGGTTGCTGGGGTGATTTGAAACCACTTTTTCCTTAGCGAAAATGTTATCTGCGGCTTTGTTAACGAGATATTAATGAAAAACCCCGACCAATCAGAGCGTAACTTTGCCAACCGAGTTCCCGCGCTAGCGGTGGCTACGCGCTACGCTTGTACTATGAAGCTCCGAACAAGCAAGTCGGCATGCATCTCAGGAAACCGCGTATAATAGCAAATAAGAAAAACATAATAAATCGAATTTTTTATCATCTTTCGTTTGTCATTTAAAGTGATGAATGAATGAAACATAAATGTAAGAAAATCATGTGTAACGTAAAAGGACGAATACACAATTATTTTTTTAAACAGAATCTTTAAGAAGTCTGAAGAAAAATGTAGGTACGGAAACTTGCAGAATTATTGCCGGGAAAAAGTCATATGTAGCTTGCGTTAAATTAAAAAAATAATAATCAACAATAAATTGATAGAACTCACCCTTTCGGAAATTCACCTGCAGCTTGCAGACCTGTGTCAGTAGGTCACTGTACCGATCCTGGTTATCGACGCGGTTTATGGCAGGGTATTGCCCAGTTCGCAGGTGATCGCAGGTATACCTCACCAGCCGAAGTTAAGGGTTGTAATGTCAAGTGCGTCCGGGTTATTCCACCGAATACCTACTCACTTCACTGCACGACCACTAACACTGATCACCCGACACAATCACTTAATGTATTTTTGAATGTATTTGCGAACTGGGCGATACCCTGCCATAAACCGTTTCGGCAGTCGATGACCAGGATCGGTTCAGTGACCTAGTGACACAGGTTGAATTTCTGCAAGCTGCAGATGAATTTCCGAAAGGGTGAGTTCTATCAATTTATTGCTGATTATTATTTTTTTAATCTAACGCAAGCTACATATGACTTTTTCCCGGCAATAATTCTGCAAGTTTCCGTACCTACATTTTTCTTCGGACTTAAAGATTCTGTTTAAAAAAATAATTGTGCATTCGTCTTTTTACGTTACACATGATTTTCTTACATTTATGTTTCATTCATTCATCACTTTAAATGACAAACGAAAGATGATAAAAAATTCGATTTATTATGTTTTTCTTATTTGCTATTATACGCGGTTTCCTGAGATGCATGCCGACTTGCTTGTTCGGAGCTTCATAGTACAAGCGTAGCGCGGGAACTCGGTTGGCAAAGTTACGCTCTGATTGGTCGGGGTTTTTCATTAATATCTCGTTAACAAAGCCGCAGATAACATTTTCGCTAAGGAAAAAGTGGTTTCAAATCACCCCAGCAACCCCTCATTTCCCGGAAGAGAGACACTTTTGAGACACCCTGCACACACCTACCTATGTACACGTATAAACAACAAACATTTGTGACATACCTACATATTTAAGTTATTTATTATTTATTCAACAAATTAAATTGTGAAAATTAATATATTTATAGTTTAATTAAACTAATATTACTTTAGTTTCATTAGATTGTATTAACCCGTGTGTGGGCAACCAAAATGTTCACGGTTATTGAGCAATCTGAGTACCCCAAACATCCTATTCTGACAGATTAGATAAATATAGGTAATTTTACTTTCATACTTTTTCGAATCTCTTAGTTCTTCCTTCGTATAATATACCAAGTGCCGTTCTAGACAAGAACATAAAATATTATGAAAAAAATGGGTACCTATGTAGTTAACCACACAAGGGTTAAAAGTACACTAGCACACGTGCATACTACATACGCGTTTCTGGTTGTAACGATTTACGCATCTCAGCATCTAATATGCAAATATCCTCCCACACAGAACAGATGATTCTCTGTTAGAACAGGTTGCACGTTATGGATTAATGATCATTATTACTATTTTCATTCATTTGATTTTGAATATACTAATTTATTGTGCAGGTTGAAAAACAGGAAAAGAGTAAAAAGAAAACCGGCAGAGCTAAGAGACGAATTCAGTACAACCGAAGATTTGTCAATGTTGTTCAAACTTACGGCCGCAGACGTGGACCAAACGCTAATCCTAATTCATAATTGTATATACATATACATGATTTCGGACCATGAAAATAAAATGAAAAGCTAATTATAACGAGTTTTTCCTTTCTTGTACCTTATGACTATATTATAGATAGATTATAGGGAAGATTTAGTTATTTCGTATACAACTATTGTATACATTCTTTTACTTTTATGAGAGGAAGTTCACACTGCGCCTCGAAAGTTTTTAGAATTTAGAAGTGCTCTATAGTGTATAAGAAGTGTTCACGAGCGTGAACAGGATGTGTCGGCACACCCTTAAAAAGACGGCGACCACAGAACCCGCAAGAAAGAGACAGTGAAATAACAAGTACAAGTGCTTCCGCGAAAAAACTCAGAAATGCCAACTGTGAGGAAATTCCTGTAAATGCGGCGCACTGGTATCGCATTGTTAATTTTGTAACAGTATTTTCGGCTATAAGTAATCTTATCAAATGTAAAACTTGTAATGGAATTATTACTTTTGGTGAGTCGAGTATTAGAGGACTCGGATTTAAACTCGTTGTGAAGTGTGAAACCTCTGAACTACAATTTATTGTTTCTTATCCTCTGATACGAAACGCGTATGAAATAAATCGGTGTATAGTTTTTACAATACGAATTCTTGGAGTTGGCTACGATGGCATCCGAAAATTTGGTGGTTTCATGGATTTCCCAAAAATATTTACTAAATCTGTGTATAATAAAATCGTACAGAGCATATATACTTCTTTCGAAAAAATGTGTTCTGCAATAATGTCTGAAGCGGCCGTCGAAGAAAAATGTTTGATTTCAGAACAAAAAAATTCAGAAGAACCAGGGGGGTTAAGGAGGGAGCCTGGTGTAACTCGCCGAAAATTGAGGAATATTCGGAAATTTTTAAAGAAAGTACTTAATCGATCTTTCTCAAATTTACAGGTTGTTATAGTACCACAGTATAGTTTATAACAAACAATTTTGTATTAAAAAAGGATGACAACTAACAAAGTTATGAGAGTTTCTTCCCAGTCTGTTGGCGACGCACTTGTTTCGCGGCGTACAACGTCACGTCTGCTGTATTCGTCTGAAAAAAAGTCTAAGTATAAGTTAATAGAAACAAAATTATATAAATCGCAGCCTCTTGAAGAAAAAATTAACTTTTTTTGGCTAAATTTTACCTTAAATGTTCATAAAAAAATTATTTATTTAAACAATATCATTGAAACAGACAGGAGGTTCATTCTATAAAGAAAATATTCACGAATATCTATGTAAAAGGCCAACCTGATCGGTTGAATACTTTTTGAGTTACATTGTACGCCAATTTGAAAAACGTGGTTTCGAGAAAAACGCGTTTTAAGTTTTCGATGAAAATAAATAACAGTTTTCGGATACTTACAGCTGTTTCATGCCAATCCGCTATACCAGGTCCATACATTAGACCTATAGAATGGATGGATTCTATATATGTATATATACAAATAATTATGTATGTTCTTTGATAGTTTTGTGATATATCGAACAAAATACACATGTAAATACATATATATTATACAAAACATAAATGTACATAGTACCATTCTATTTGAAATAGGGTTATTTTTTATCTAAAATAGGGCAAAACTTTTATCTAAAAAAAAATTACGGTAATTGTGCAGTTTAGCGATTTTTCCCGATTATAGATATGAATATCTCAAAAACTAAACCCAATCGGTGCTAACATGCATAAGAAAGACTAGTTTAAATGTTGCTTTCTACAACATATCTACCTTTTTTCATACCGTTTTATATAATAACCGTTTTTCGAAAATCTCCTTCCCACGTACATATGCATACAATAAATAAAAGTACATTTTACTCACAGGTGCCATTGACGACTCTTCTTTTCTCTACTTATCCTTGTCCTCTTTTCTTTCCTTCTCTTTCACCTGTTTTCTATCCTTCTCTCTCTCATTCTCCTCTCTGCTTTTGGTGTCTTTCGTCTTCATCTCTAAGTAAAATAATTTATATATGACCCACACTTTCAGAACCATTGCTGTACACTTTACGGTATTATAATACTTACTTGTTCTTTCTATTGATACTCAATTATAACTGAAGCGCTCACCAGTGATGCCAGAATCGTGGGACGCTTTACCCCCCCCCCCACTTCCCCACTCCGCCTACCGGCATCACCCACTTTACGTTTACGTAAGTCCTTTGTTCAGGAAGAGATATTCGAAAGCAAAAGCATACCGTGAAAAGAGACGACGCTTAGCCATTCAAAAAAAACGATGCAGAGGAACATGTAGAGGAACCGTCAACATCCGGTGGACAAATGCATACCACAGAGAAGATTATTTACCTGCCATCAGACGAGGAAACTGAAACAAGGAAATTTCATCATAGAAGAAGTAGGGATGAATGAGCCACAAGAACAATCGTCTTTCTCAAGTGGCTTGAGTGTTGTGGACGTGCAGCACATGTTTGCTCAAAAGCAGAAAATACGAGACCATGCAATAAATAGAGAAGACTGGAATTAGACACCTAAAAGTAACCGGCACGAAACGATCGGGCCTGCGGACCACCCTCAGCGTAATGTGCACTATGTGTCAATACAAAGGTGAGATCCACAGTCAACCCGATGAAACTCAAGAAATGAACATCAACCAGTGCGCCGTGGCTGGAACAATTCTCACTGGAGGCAGCTATGTCCAAATGGAAGAATTTCTTGCAGCAATAAACATACCCTGCATGTCGAAGAAACAATTCAGAAAGCATCACGATGAAATTGTAAATTCGCTAATTGATGCTGCAGAAGAAGAGATGATATCAGCGACTGAGGAAGAATAACGCTTGGCTATTGAAAGAGGCGACATTATTCCCGGATCCGGCATACCCCACATCCCCGTCGTGGCCGATGGAAGCTGGATGAAGAGATCCTACCGCACTGGAATATATAACTCTATGTCGGGTGTCGGTGTGATAATTGGATATCACACTAAAAAAGTTTTATTTATCGGCGTGCGAAATAAAATCTGCAAGATTTGTCGATGTGCTGCGGAGAAGAAGAAAGAACCCAGAGAACACGCATCAAGCATCGACCGCTATGGAAAGCCACGCTATAGTTGAAGGTTTCACGACCAGCATAGAAAAACGTGGGCTCATTTATTCAACGTTGATTGCTGATGGGGACAGCAGTGTATATAGAAAAATTATAGATGTGGACCCATATAAGACGCAGATTCGTGTAAAAAGAATTGAATGCACGAATCACTTGTTACGAAACTTCTGCAACAAAGTGAACGAAATTGTAAAGATGACTACACCTGGACTACTAAGACAAACGGTGGAAAATAGCATTCGGCGGATGCACGCGGACATCGTAAAAACCGCAGAGTATAGGTATACTCACAGCGTAGCAATCGCCGAGAAAATCAAGAATTTGTACAGCGACATACAGAATGTTCCCAGCCACGTTTTTGATGAACACGCAGAGTGTACACAACTACATTATTTCTGCGATGGAACCAATAAAAAAAATGAAAAGAACATCGTTCCAGAATTGATGAAGATAGGAGTTTACCAGCAGATAAAAGAAATATTTCGGCCAGTACTAGCTCATGCGGACAGCTTGCTGTATAAATAATAATACTGTGGAAAGTTTCAACGGAATCATTGCCAAGTATATTAGTGGAAAAAGATTACATTTCGGCGAGAGAGGGTCATACACAGGAAGATGTGCTGCTGCTGTCCTGCAATATAATACAAAAGCAGCGTTGTCGCGATTGAATACGGCAATGAAGAAAAAACCGTCCGTAATTTTACGCAATATGGAAAGCCAGAGGAAGAAATACAATCAGAAGAAGGCTGAGAAGCAAAAGGAAACAAAAAACGCAAAACATGTGCGTAAGCAAATCCGTTCCGAAAAAGATTCGGATTACGGACCTAATACTCAAAAGCCAGATATGACAGAAAATATTTATGAACTTGAGCAGGAAAAACATGCTTCATAATTGGCAAAAAAGAAGAGACGCTATTAAAGAAGAAACCATCGGTCAAGCGAAGAATCCGAGATGGTTAAATTATAAATCAAAACTTTTGACCGCATCGAATTTTGGAAGAGTATCCCGTCGACGAAATGAAACGTTCTGCGCAAATTCTGTCAAGTCTTTTGTGTACCCGAAGTTAATTAATGCACCTGCGGTGATATACGGACAAGAGTGTGAACAAATTGCTCGCGAAGAACTGAGCAAACATGCAGGCGTAGAAATTGACACTTGCTCATTGACGCTTCCATTCCCTTCTTGGGAGCTTCACCGGATGGTGTTATCGATGACGAGGGCATTGTGGAAATTAAATGTCCGAAAACAGCAGAAAATTTATCACCAGAGGAGGCAATCGAGACCGTTTCAGTTGTCCGGCGAATATTTCAAGATGCAACTGGTACTGCGTTAAATCGAACCCATCATTATGTCTACCCAGTACAAGGACAACTAGATATCACAGGTAGAAAATATTGTATATTGTGTCTTTGGACTCGAAAAGGATTGAAATATGTACGAGTAGATAGAGACGATACCTTTTGGCAAACAAATATGACGCCAAAACTTCCTATTTGCCAATGCATTTCCTTTGTTTTATCAATTGTCCAGTTCACTATCATTTTAACATCTCAGCGTTGTTTTGCATATTAGGAGAGGGAGATAAAGAGCAATTGTTCAAACATAAATAATTTGAAATCTATCGATTTAGATGAGTATCTACTGATTTCAATTCCTTCCTACATGTGCCAACTTCACTTTTCTCCCTTCTCCTATTACATCTGTTTCAAACTTCGCGCTTTCAACACTCGCATATCGATAAGCCTAAATATCGTTTGAACCAAACACCTTTTCCCGCGACAACGTAACAAATGTAACGGGCTAGTAACTATCGAAGCGATGCGGTCACAATCGAATGAACCGATTGTGCACTGTTGCGGCCTTTTCCAGGGATTTCTTTTAAAAGAGATAAATCAGGCGTGAATCCTCGCCCGTGGAGCCCTGAAGAACTCTGCTCGTTAGGAAATTTTAGACTTCTTTTAAAGGAGACAACTTTAATTTGAAAAACACGTCTTTATTTATCGAGGGTCAATACTGGAATGGTCTCCTTTACAAAACGATCGTTTTTGTTACATCTTGTTAATTACAATATGTCCTTAGATACCAGGAGCCAATAAAATAATTATTAAATTATGAAATAATTCCTGATTTGTTAATACATTTCTTTCAGCTATTCATTTTATAATTTTCAAGTGTTTAACATATTTGCCATGATTTAATATATTTTAGAGAAGGAGTAAAAGCGAAATTCGACTGTTAAAATATTCATCCCTAAACAAATATTAATTAATTGAAATATGCATTTTAAAAGAATGCAAAGCTGATTTCAGTTGCTCTTAAATAATGTCAACTTCACTTCTATCTCCTTTTCTAATTACAATCATATACCTTAATTTGAATTTCACGCTTGTGAAGCTTACGCTAGACGCCGCTACAAGATGAGGGCGAGATTCACAACAACACCCACGAGCAAACTCGGCTTCCGCTAGGGAAAAAAGTTCACGTAGGAGAAGGGCTTCTTACCATGCTCCAATCTGTTGGTATTTGGACTTACTGAAATTTATACCAAATTAACATTCGATTTAATATTAATTTCAATACCTGGAATAAATTTACCAAGCGGTAGGAGATTTTTATTCTACGCCGCTTTTTCCCCTAGTGGAAGCCGAGTTTGCTCGTGGGTGTACAAGAGCCTTTCGTCACACTTAGGGCGACTTCTATGAACGCCGATTAACTTAATCAAGGATTAACACACCGAACAGTGTACGTAGCCAGTGTGGGCCTTAATAGCTCGAATTCAAGCTATTATTTTCTAGTTATACCCTCCATTTTGAACGAGAATACAATTGGAATTAGCAAAGTTGATTTCACAATCTTTGCATCTGCACGTTTTGAATCTTTTTTTCGTTAATTTAAGTTGGGATGAAAATCTTTGGCGGAAACGATTGTGACGTAACGTCACTGAGGTGTGGGGGAACCTCGCGAGCCCGGCGGCCGAGACCGCAGTACCGCCGTCCGCCGCGAGATGGTCACGCGCCGCAAGACGGCTCTCGCTCGCGAATTGTGATACGGCGCAGGCGATAAGAGCCGCGAACCGCGGCAAATCGAGACCGCTCGCTGAGTTCAAGCTTAAAGACTCGTAACCAGGCTCTCCGAGCCGCCAGACTACGGCCTGTCAATCCATTCCGCTACCGGGTCTGTACGCAAGTACAGTCACGCCCGTCCTATGCTCAGGCTTTGGTCTGAAACAGCGATCCGTTCTACTATCGGATTTGTGCGCAAGTACAGTCACACCCGTCCTACGTTCAGGCTCCAGTCGGCGATACCCTCCGCTCCGCTAACGTGTCTCTATCTCGTACAGCCATACTCGTCCCCGGCTCAGGCTACGGTCTGCGATAGCTCGGCGCGGGGCATATGGTCCGGGACTGCGCGGCGGCCCCCAAATGCCTGGTCTGCGCCGACCTGGGTCGGCCGGCGGACCACAGGCTGGGCAGCAAGGGCTGCGCGCCTCCGCCGTCCCGGCGGGGCCGAGGGGAGTGTGGCGCGGCGGCGATGACGGCGCCGACGCAGCGGGGGGTGAGCCGGCCGACTAGCTCGGCTGGCGACCCGTCTCCGACGCCGTTGGCGTCGGCGGCGGAGGAGGGAGGATCCGGCCGGGGGGAGGCCATGATTACGAACTAACCTTCCCCCCTATGGTCCGGATCCTCCAGGCCAACCTCAACCACGCGGCACGAGCGCAGGACTTGTTTGTCCATAGCCTGGCCGAGCTGGGGGTTGGCCTGGCCGTCGCCGCCGAGCCGTACCGCGTCCTTGACCGCCCCGATTGGGCGGGGGACGTGCTGGGCTCCGTGACGGTGGTCGGCGACGGGGCCGCGCCCCTGAGTGTTTTGTCGCGCGGGTGCGGCTTCGTCGCGGCGCTGTATGGGTGCCTCGCGGTGGTCGGGGTGTATGCCCCTCGCGGCATTTGAGATGCTGTTGGACGGGATCCGGGACTTTGTGTCCCGTGATCCGACTCGTCCAACATTGGTCCTGGGGGATTTCAATGCGAAGACTACCCTCTGGGGAGGCCCCAGGACCGACGCGAGGGGCGATGCCGTGGAGGAATGGGCGGCGAGCGCGGACCTTCGGCTGCTCAACCGAGGGTCTGCGAGCACGTGCGTGCGGTGGCAGGGAGAGTCAATCGTTGACCTCTCATGGGCTACGCCCGCCGCCGCGCGTCTCGTGTCGGGGTGGAGGGTGACGGAGGAGGTGGTGACACCTAGTGACCACCTCCACATTATTTTTTATGTTTCCGCCGCCCCTCGATACCACCCCGCTCTCCGCCCGGACGCTGGCCGGCCGCCGCGTAGATAGGCGCTCAAGCGCCTGGAGGAGGACGCGCTGATGGCAGCGGCCCTCGCCGTGTCCTGGCCGGAGGCTCCGGCCGGACCGGTCGCGAACGTCGACAGGGAGGCTGAATGGTTCCGGGAGGCAATGGCGTCTGCGTGTGACGCAGCCATGCCCCGGGTCATGGAGCCCCCTAGACGGGCCTCGTATTGGTGGAGCGACGAGATCGCTGCGCTGCGTGACGTGTTTCAGGCGGCGCGGCGCCGCTTCACCAGGGCCCGCCGGCGACGGAACCGCGACTTGGCGAGGGAGCACGAGCTCTACGGGGTCTACCGGCGAGCGACGGTGGACCTCCAGAGTGCCATCGGGGAGGCCAAATCCCGTGCCTGGGGTGAGCTCTTCGAAACGTTGGACCGTGACCCGTGGGGGCGCCCGTATCGCATCGTCCTGGGACGCATGCGGCCGGCGGGGCCCCCGGTCATGGAGTCTCTCGACCCCCATGCTCCCGAGCGTGTCGGTGAGACCCTCTTTCCGGACGATCCGGATGAGGGCTCGCGGCCGCTCGAGCCGGCGGACCCGACCAACTGGTCCGCCGAGCTGGGGGTCACGCGGGAGGAGCTCGCGGCGGCTGTCAAGCGCCTCGGGGCCAATAAGGCTCCGGGGCCTGACGGCATCCCCGGGCGGGCGTTGGGATTGGCCTCACGCGTCCTCGGGCCTGGACTCATGTGGCTGTTTGACGGCTGCATGATGTCGGGGCGGGTCCCGCTGCCCTGGAAGCGGGGCCGGATGGTCCTCGTCCCGAAGAAAGGAAAGCCCGCGGACTCTCCTTCCGCGTACCGGCCGATATGCCTCCTCGACGAGGCGGGCAAGCTCTTCGAGCGCGTGTTCGCTGCCCGCTTGTCGAGGGGCATGTCCGACGGTGGTCCCGGTTTGGCGGACTGCCAATACGGTTTCCGCGGGGGACGGTCTACGCTAGACGCGATAGACCACGTGCGTTCCCTCGCGGACCGGGAATTTCCCGCGGTGGTGTGGCGTTGGCGATCAGTTTAGATATCGCCAACGCCTTTAACACCATCCGCTGGGACACGATCCAGGAGGCGCTCTGAGAACACGGGGTGCCTCCGTATCTCCGGAACGTGCTGCGGGACTACCTGTCGGACAGGGTGATCGAGTACCCCGGCTGGGGTGGCGCAATCGTGCGGCGGAGAGTCAACACCGAGGCGTGCCCCAGGGGTCCGTTCTTGGACCCCTACTGTGGAACGTGGGGTACGGCTCGGTGTTGCGCGGGCTCCTCCCGCCCGGGGTGCGTGTCGTCTGCTATGCGGACGACACGCTGATCATCGCGGTCGGGAGAGAGTGGACGAGGACCATCCGCATTGCGGAGGTGGCGGTGGCACTCATCGTCGCCAGGATCCGGGACCTGAGGTTGCAGATCTCGCCGCCAAAGACGGAGGTAGTCATGTTTCATGGACTGCCTCTGTCGCGGTGGGTCCCCCAGGCCTGGGTTCGAGTAGGAGACGCCTGTGTCCGGGTCGAGGGACGTATGAAATACCTCAGCCTCGACCTGGACAGCTGCTGGCGCTTCGAAGGCCACTTCGACCGTCTGGTCCCCCGGATTGAGGGCGTGGCGACCCTGTTGGGTCGTCTGATGCCCAATCTGGGGGGGCCGGAGGAGAGGGTCCGCCGCCTCTACATGGGGGTGGTGCGAGCGATGGCCCTATACGGGTCACCCGTGTGGGCCCGCGACCTGATGGCCCGCCGGCGGGGCCGGCAGCTACTGCGGCGCATTCAGCGCCGCATGGCCATCAGGATCGCGAGGGGGTACCGCACCATCTCCCACGAGGCGGCGGTGGCCGTGCGTTCATACGAGATCCCGCCACCGCCGAGTTCCGCCCGAGAAGGCTGCCGTGGGGGTTTTAGTGGGTGAGTCCCACACTACCTCGGAGTCCCACCCCAGGACTCCGAGGTGTGCATAATGCATTTCCCCCGCGAAAAAAAAAAAAAACGGTCTGCGATAGCTCTCGCTCCGACAACGAGTCTGTACCTCGTACAGTCAAACTCATCCCAGGCTCAGACTCTGGTCTGTAATAGCCGTCTGTTACCTCACTATAGCCCGGCTCGGACTACGTCTGTGGTAGCCGCACCGAAACTTTCCGATCGTGCCTCCACTAGGCACTTCCGACCGGGTAGAGGGGAATCAGGAGATAGCGCGGACACCGCGCTCCGCCGTACCGCCGCGATCACCGGACCTCTGACCGACGTACCGCCGATAGACGCCGACAAGTCGCCGCGTCACCGACGGATAACTCCGCAGTACTCGGATTAACGAGGGTAACCGCCGTTCGTCAACCGAATGACTACCCAGTGCAGTTATTGTACATAGCTATATATATATATACATTCGTGAAGTAGCAAATAAATCTGTATTTACCACTGAGAACCTCATTTGTATCGTCAATTCAAACGATCCTGGCATACCGACTGAGTCGGCATCCCGATCCTCTCGCCCCCCGGTGACGTACGTCACACGGTTTTCGGTGGAACGTTATTTTTAGAAGAAGCTCTTGTAGTGAAGTTGAATTAGCAAAAGTCGATTTTACAACTTTTGCGCGTGAACTTTTTTCATAGTTTGTTAATTTTTGTTGTGACAATAATTTTTTTCAAGGAGTAAGGGGAAGGTTAGAAGTATAAGTATAAGATTTCTAGAAAACGGATTTGGAGAGGAAGGTTCTCAGAAAGGACGACTTTTACGGGAATTAGCTTCTTGCATATATGAGCCATGTTATAGGTGGGAGGAGTATACCATACAGTTATACAGGGTGTCCCAAAAATGTCCTCCGACCCGGAAATGGGGCACTCGGGGATTGAATTGGAACAACTTTTTCCTTAGCAACAATCTAAACTGAGGCTTCGTTACCGAGATATTAACGAAAAACCGGGACCAATCAGAGCGCGAGTTTACCAGCCGAGTTCCCGCGTTTGCGGTGGCTACGCTCTACGCTTGTACTATGAAACTCCGAACAAGTAGGTCACCATGTATCGCAGGAAACCGCGTATAATAATAGCAAATAAACAAGACGTAACAAATAAAATCATACTTTTTATCATCTGTCGTTTGTTATTTAAAGAGATCAATGAATGAAACGTAAATCTAGGCAAATTATGTGTCACGTAAGAAGACGAATGCATATTTACATTTTTGTAAATTCCTTTTTACGAATTTGTAAATTTCCTTTTCAAATAACGTGTGAACGAAAAGGTATTGTAACAGAGAATACACGAGAAGTGATCGTAATTTGGTATTGGTATAAAAATTCGTAGTTTAATAACTGTCAGCAATGTTACTGATAATGAATAAGTTTCTTCAAAAAACCCGAAGAAAAAGTTAAGTACAGAAACTTGCAGAATTATCGCCGGAAATAAACCATAGTTTGCGTTAAATTTAGAAAATAATAATCAGCAATAAATTGATTAGAACTCACCCTTTCGGAAATTCACCTGCAGTTTGCAAACCTGTGTCACTAGGTCACTGAACCGATCCTGGTCATCGACGGCTGAAAGGGTTTATGGCAGGGTATGGCCCAGTTCGCAGCTGACCGCAGGTATACCTCACCAGCCGAAGTTAAGGGTTGTAACGTCAAGTGCGTCCTGGTTATTCCACAGAATACGTACTCACTTCATTGCACGACCACTAACACTGAAAAATAAATTCCGTAATACTCCCGTGAACTGAACATCTCTGTCGCCCGATTGCTAACCGACTGACAGAATTTCTCATCTACCCCCAAGTAGTTTCCCATCGTTACATTGTGAGTTCACTCCCACGACGACAAGATTTAGGTAGAAAGAAACCAACGGTTCTAGGATAACACGTGCTTTGCAGAAGTGGAAGGAAAGGACCGTCGCGCAGTTTCTCCAAGGCGCCGTAGCCCGTTAATTTATTGCCAGGGTACCTACTCCTTCGAGATAGAAAACAGACATCACGTGCATCGGCTTAAAAATGTCCGAAATGAAGAGGACCATCAACGTATCCCTTGCTTCGAGTTGGAAAGTACAGTGTACATTGTCTATCTCGAGGAGCAGGGAAAAAAATTTACCGACACGTGTCAGTTGACGCTGCAAGGCCCTGGACGACCACCCTTGTAGAGGCCGGAGTGGAATTTTCGGTTATTTATGGCTTAAAATCTTCGGCCTCGTAGCAATCGTGAACTCACAACAGAATTGACAATCGACAATTTTATTACAACTTTGTGAAATTGTAGTTCTCATGAAAACATTTCATACGTATTTTTTTTTTTAGTATTCCGTCAAATATCTCGGAAATTATTAGAAATATAAAAACCGTATTCGTTAAATTCTTTTCCGTAAAATAAGCCTATCGGTAGGGTGATGCGGTTCATATTAACGTAATAGTAACCCATTGAAGACAGCGGTGCGCCCCGGTTCAGGTAAAAGAATCGGGCGCTCCACTATTACAGTCGACTGATGGTATCGCTAACGCTCCAGACTATTTCAATGAGATTAAAAGCTATATCAAAGTGTCAATGATTTACGGAAAAGAGTTCAACGAATACGGTAGTATTTTTTTTGGATTTACCTGCAGCGCGCACTGTCAGGAGTCGTCGAAAGATTGTTTAAAGAAAGGGATTATTCTGGAATTCAATGATATAGCTACATTCAATATCAAAACAAACACAATATTGCAAATTGTACGGTTTTTATATTTCTAATAAATTCCGAGATATTTGACGGAATACTAAAACAAAAAAAGGCCGAAGAAATTGAGCCATAAAGAACCGAAAATTCCACTCCGGCCTCTACAAGGGTGGTCGGCCAGGGCCTCTTCATTTCGGACATTTTCAAGCCGATGCACGTGACGTCTGTTTTCTATCTCGAAGCAGTGGGTACCCTGGCAATAAATTAACGGGCTACGGCGCCTTGGAGAAACTGCGCGACGGTTCTTCCCTTGCACTTCTGCAAAGCACGTGTTATCCTAGAACCGTTGGTTTCGTTTTACCTAAATCTTGTCGTGGTGGGAGTGAACTCACAATGTAACGATGGGAAACTACTTGGGGGTAGAGGAATCCCTTTCGGAATCTTATGGTGGTACGTACGCAATAACGGATATGCGGGTGTTGGTGTGCAAGTGTTTGGCTACGTAAAACATCTGAAAAATTAAAACCAATCGGCCCTTTCCGGGGATACGAATTTTCCTAACGTAGTAACAACACGTTGGATTAAAAATACATTAAGTGATTGTGTTGGGTGATCAGTGTTAGTGCAGTGCAGTGAAGCGAATACATATTCGATGGATTAACCCGGCGGCACTTGACGTTGCAACTCTTAACGTCGGCTGGTGTCGCATACCTGCGATCACCAGTGGCATGAATTCTACCCTGCCATAAACCATTTCGCCCTCGATGCCCAGGCTCGGAACACTGACCTACTGACGCAGGTTTCTACGCTGCAGGTGAATTTCCGTAAGGGTGAGTTCTATTCAGTTTATTGGTCATTATTGTTTTATTAATTTCACCGAACTACAATCACTTCTCGTTTATTTTCTGCTATATATTAATTTCACCGAACTACAATCACTTCTCGTTTATTTTCTGCTACATTACCTTTTCGTTCACATGTTATTTAAAAAGGAAATTTACAAGTTCGTAAAAAGGAATTTACAAAAATGTAAATGTGCATTCGTCTTTTTACGTT
>NW_015373922.1:191559-209070 GCF_001272555.1 Dufourea novaeangliae | reverse complement strand
ATTGGTCACGGTTTTTCGTTAATATCTCGGTAACGAAGCCTCAGTTTACATTGTTGCTAAGGAAAAAGTTGTTCCAATTCACCCCCCGAGTGCCCCATTTCCGGGTCGGAGGACATTTTTGGGACACCCTGTATACATATGACATATGATGTATATGTATATATACAAGAGTGTTAAAAAAAACCATTCAATATTTATGATACGTAGGACACACTGTACTAAGTAAAAAAAACCTTAGTAAACACAGGTCGAAAGGTCAACCGTTTCTGAGATATTAATATTTTTATCCAAAATAATTTCCTAATCTCAACTGGTTACACTGGGCACACTTTTACTCGATGAAAACAAGATTGCGCCATGCGCTTCCGCGATCATAACCAATCGTCAATATGACTCAGAGTACCACGTGACCGTGTTCCCCGCTCCCCGGAAACCGCTTTACCAACATTCAGCTTACCCTCCCTCCCTTTATTACTATGTCTATGATCTACCTCAATGTCAACTATCCTACAACAGTTGCGTGCAACTTGCGTAAAATATGTTCACATGAAGCGTTGTCTACAAAACCGTAGTAAAATGCGGAAATAGATGGCTACGGTTTTGTAGACAACAATTGTACATTATTGCTGGCAACTTACCCGAGACTTGTACACAACTGGTTATTAGGGAAGATTTTTACAATAGGCAGTAAAACTATTCATACTCCTGTTATATCCTGTTAGGAATATTACCTCTTTTCATTGCGCATTTTTATCTTATTACTTTCAAACGCGAAGAACGAACGAAAACTGTCAATTCAGCGACACATGAAAGCTTCGCGCGTAGTCAACCTTCCTCGAGGCGTTGATCGACGAAACGTTGACCGGCGGAACAGAAACATCAACAATTTCCAAAGACGCCACGACGACTCGAGAATTCTCTTACGAACAATAGCTTGTTGCTACCCCGTACCTTCCACGTTCTTCAATAAAAGAAGGGGGCAAGACCTCATAAAACGATTGTCCAAACCGGACAAGCTCTCTCAGTACGACGTCTCCCTTAGTTTTCGACTCGTGTGTGTCATTTCACCCACGGCAAGTTCGTTCGCCCTTCGACAGTCGCGCTTCACTTTAACTTTACACGCGACAGCGGGCTGAGTGATAACGGTCACTCAGCTGTTCAGTTTCGGGTTTCCGCTGCGATATCCCTTCCTTGTGCGACGCAATTTCGCGATTACGCGCGGCCTAACAGGCGAGTTCGATAAGACACCGGACCGCGAAGTGCAACGTCCGAGACGGCGACAACGTATCCCGCAGTGCCTGACACCTGTATCACGGCTCCGAGCGCCAGAAAGTCTTCCGCCGTTTCAAAGACCCGTAATCCCGATCGAACCGACTGAAAGCGACACGATACTATCATTCATCTTCATCATCATTGGTATGTCAAGAACTATATGTATCTTTTATTTTATTTAATTGTTAGAATACATCTTTGTTGTTATTATAAACGAGAGTGATTTCCTATCCCTCCCGTTACATATCCTAATTGCGTACTTCACCGGTAAGTTTAGACAGGGCGTTCTTTAGCACTTTAAAAGAGCCAGGACCCGAAATTATAAATAAAGTAACGACCGCAACGCGAGACCTAACACTTGCATATAAATTATAAATATGTAAATGTTAATAAAAGCGGTGTATATTCTCCCACATGTAGATTTGATAAACTATTTATGAAACTACATCTATTCTGAATTTATCTGTTACAAATATTCAAATGTTAGCAAGATATAAAAACGAATAAAACAAGAACATGTAAAAAGTAACATTACTAAAATGTCCATTAACGATGCATTTAGAATAAATTGTCTTGTAGTTAAGTGAAAAAATATATACTTTTTAGTTTCATGTTTCATGACTGTCATATTTATCCCTTAACCTTAAACTGAAGCATGGGATATTTTTATTCCTGTCAAATCATATAGATACACGCAATATGAATGGAATATATAACACTTCATTTGTGCTAATAGTACTCAGAATTCATGCTTTATCGGTAACGTCGTGTATTAACACTAAAACGGTAACTGGGCTACGTAGCCCTATGAACGTGGGACAGTTACTAAAATGTCCATTAACGATGCATTTAGAATAAATTGTCTTGTAGTTAAGTGAAAAAATATATACTTTTTAGTTTCATGTTTCATGACTGTCATATTTATCCCTTAACCTTAAACTGAAGCATGGGATATTTTTATTCCTGTCAAATCATATAGATACACGCAATATGAATGGAATATATAACACTTCATTTGTGCTAATAGTACTCAGAATTCATGCTTTATCGGTAACGTCGTGTATTGACACTAAAACGGTAACTGGGCTACGTAGCCCTATGAACGTGGGACAGAAAAAAGCATTGGATGATAGGTCTATTCTATACCTAGTCGGTGCTATTATAAATCGTTCTGAAATTCAAACGCGTCCCGGATTTCCGGCACTCGTTTTAGTACTGGCTCTTGTCACCTATGGCACTGCAAATCGACCAAGAAAGACCTATGAGATGTACCCCCGTGTACCGAACTGTGATCTAACCCTACTTGACCCTCCTCAACCCTACTCACGGCCATTTTACCTTATCTTGGATTGGCACGTCTAAAGTAAGTGTTCGTACATCGTATTATGATATTAGTTCTACTTAGCGACAATTCACATTATTATATTCTTCGTTTAGTAAAATATCAATCTTAATTTATTTTCATATATTTGACATTATTTTTTAAAATTTAGGGGAAAAATTATTCTGTTAGGTAACCGCTTGATATACTTTATTATCAATACGTAATATTATGTAAAAATGAAATGTTTTCATAAACATAATGAAATATTTTAAATGTTCGACAGTTTCCGATCATGAATGTTTATCCCTTTCTGATATTGTCATATAGTAGAGAAACAAGTTGATATTTGAAAAATGTTATAAATTTTGTGGATAGTTTAATATTTTTACATAAGTAAATGATGAATTATTTAAATATGTATTTCTAAAAAATTGTAATATCCTGTATACTCCTATTTTATCTTAAGTGAAACTCTTGTAATAAGATGTAATAGTGTAAAATATATTTTAGTAAATACATGAAAATAATAGTAATATAGGTTAATAATATACATTTAAATAAAAACCGAATATCAAACAGTATTTAGATTCACTTCTTTCATTCTAATAACCTTTATGTTCTTGCAGCACACAATGGCCAACAAATTGTTCATTTCATGTCTGAGACAAAATATTGCAATTCACATTCGTCAATCATCATCGGTAATACAATTTCCAGACAAAATTGGCAATAGAGATGTAGTAGGTCATGGATACAATGGAGAGGAATCATATATTGATCGTACTGACTATCCCATGCCTGCAATTCGTTTTAAAGCTAATACACCAGATATCATGGTAAAATAATTTTTATAATATTAAATTATATGCCATTTAAAAGAGAAATTACACAGAAATGTTGTACACAAATTTTAATTAAACATTATAGATAAGTCGGTTTGTTAAAAAGATATTTAATGCATCACTGTGTTGCATAGTTTGTAAAAAACAGATCAGTGTATTTAAGTTGACACAATTAAGTTGTTTTAATTGCCTATTTACATATAAAATATTATTGATGGAATTGCTTTCTGTGATTTTCCTACAAATTGAATTAATAAGAACAGTCATATTGGTCAACAACATGTTCTAAACCAATTTAATTTTATTAAATGGTTGTCATAATGTAGTACTATTTATGGTATTATTATTTCTTATCAATGTTCGCCCTAGGGTATTACATGACTTCTTATACTAGTTTCCTATTTGCCCTTAGTGCCATCTGCTCCCTTTTGCTTTCCTTCTTCATTTTCTTTCTCACTATATAACCTGTTGTTCTACTATCCAGCCCTAAACCTGTCATATGTATTTTTCTTCTAATTTCTCTATCCCTTCCCAGTCCTTCCAGCCCCACAGCTCAGCCCCAGAAGATACTATTTCCTCTACTATTGCGTCAAAGAGCTTCATTCTTCATTTAACATCCACCTTATACTTCCGTTTACTATTTATGGTATTATAAAACCACACTACATTTGCAATTATACTGATAAAACGGACATTATTCTTTATATAGGCATTAAGAGAGAAGGAAAAAGGAGATTGGAAGAAACTGTCTATTGACGAGAAAAAAGCATTATATCGTGCTAGTTTTTGTCAAACACTTTCAGAATTGCAAGCCCCAACAGGAGAATGGAAGGGACAGATTGGGATTGTATTTATGGGTATGGCCTTCAGTCTTTGGATGTATTATTTCCTCAAAACATTTGGTAAGTTAAAAATTTATTAATGTAACCTGTGCAGAATACTAGTTTGAGATAGATATTTTTTTTTACATTTTTTAAAAGCTAATTTATAATTATTCTGTCAATTAACTAGAATATTTATGAATATTCTCCTTTAGGCATATTAAAAATGATAAAACATGTATCAATTTCATATAACATTAATAAAATTTTACAGCATATGGACCACTACCAGAAACATTTGATGAGGAACACAGACTTGCTCAATTGGAGCGTATGCTAATACTTGAAGTCAATCCTATCAGTGGAATTAGCTCTAAAAAATAAATTTATCCAGCTTGTATTTAAAACATAGTATAAAAATATGTATTATATAGGGGCACTTATTTAATAAACAAAAGCAAATAAATGAAGTGTTACCATTAAAATAAGTGACTTTTAATATATATGTATAAATGAAGACGCAAATTGTTTTTACCAGGTAAATATACACAAATATTCATTCATTATTAACTTTTGTTCTTATTTTATCCAATTACTATGGTCTGTTTATCGAAAGAAGAGCCCTGGGATGTAGGTTCGACTTTTCGCGGTGTTGTCTCGATCGCGACACGTCTTCGGCGCTTGTCTCTCTCACTCTTCGCGTCTTGGCCAATGACGTTCGACCCAGTGATGTCAGAATCGTGGAACTTGGTTCCCCCACTATGACCTACCGGTGTCTCCCACTTTACTTCAACCGTTCTGACACAAGCATACCTCTAGATCAGTGCCACCAGGAGTCCTGGTCCAGGACACCAGGCCACGTGCCGAGGCAGGATGACTCTCGAGTGCTCGAGGGTTCTTCTTTCGATAAACAGACCATAAACTTCAATGATTTTATTAATCTGTTACATTTTTGTAATGACTACTAATCAATATTTCCTAAGTATATATTTTCTTTTATAAATTATTGATCAAGTATATTGCAAACTGAAATTGAAAATGTGAAATTATGTTACATTATTAAAACACAGTGTCTGAAATAATGACAATGACACAAAGAAACCTGTTATCACTGTTTATTGAAATTTTCTGTACTTATACATTGTTTAATAGTTTTTGAATACAGATAAACATAAATGTCAAATTTTTAATGAAATCTCACGAAAATTTGATCCCAATTAAAAAGTCTGTAATAATTCTTACAGTCAGCTGTAGAAAAAACATTACCAGTAAGAAAATTAATTATATAGTTGTATAGAAGTATATAAGATCCACATCCCAGCGTTCACAGCATACATACATCATAATATATAACTGTATACATAAGTACATATATGCATGTTGTAACAAGCAATTGATATTCTACTTATAAAATTGAATCACAGTTTATAATGTTTATAATTCTTGAATAACGTTTCATTCAATGTTATACAGAATATTGCCCAAATATTATAGAACTTGAAGGAAAGTGAATACTAGTGGTGTTTCTTTATCTCCTCACTCGAATTTAATAAGAGTTTGAATTATATTACAACTTGAATTAACACAAAATGCAATCGGGACAAAGATTCTTAATTGGTAAACATTCGTTATAACAGATGCATTTTCTTTCTCTATATCCGAAAAACAAAAATTTGTTGGAAGAACGGAATGTAATTTTTAATGAATTAAATGTAAGATATTTTCACAATACAACATTCAGAATTCTCAGTGATATCAAGGCCTTTCTACGTATTGTCATATACAAAATTTTTTGAAATGTTGCTCAGATTTAAAAAGTATTACAGAATACGTTTTAAATGCAATATCTGATACGTGCATTGAATTCACTTGACATTCGATCATGACATGTATGCTTACTATTATTTGATAATATAAAAATAATGTATCATTATTCAGGGGAGACTAAAAACTACAAACTAGTGTTATGAAATCAGCAATTATGTATAAAAAGTAAAGCATTACGCACAATTACGACTTCAAAAAACACAGTGTAAAACTCTAAAATGTATTATTTTTCAGCAATGAGTTAGTATTTTCAAAAATATTTTTATTAAAAATTTCTTGATCACCAGCACACGAACTTTATTAAAATCCGGAAAATATACCAAAACATTTTCATAACAGTACTGGACTTATGTACATATTACAGAAAAAGAAACAGATAATTTTCACATACCCATGGACGTGTCCATATTATCAAATGATAACATCATTGTAACAAATACTATTTTAGGTACATACAAAATAAAAAAAATTCATTAGGTAACTCTTAGACTTATTTTTCTATGTTTGATAATGTATATTACAATATTTACAATTGGTATGTCCCAATATCACCAATTTTTCTGTCGCCCCTTTGTTATAAGAATATAGTTCCATATAGAAAACTAAGTCTTTATCATCATTATTAGAGCTTGCTTTATAGCTTCATGAAATCTTAAGAAAACTGCACTGTAAATAATCTTTGCTTATATCGTTCGTATTATATAAATGTATTACAATAGGTTTTATCAATAGTTCCGATAAAACAATTGCTATTTGAAGATTGCAATAAGCGTGTAACATTATAAACAATAATTAATAAAATATGACACATTTTCTCAATGTTTCTTTTTTTTGTGTAATATGTGCAGTAATGCAAGAGAAAAGTAAAACTAAACCAATTTATATTACATTTCTGTACGTCTTTGGTATGTAAACTTTCGTACAGAATATAAAAAATATTTCTGGTGAAATGAAGAACTTAACTACGTTTGGAGCACTTCTTTGTCTCTATAAGAAAAAAAAAACAAAGAGTTTATCAACTCCTCGTATTATAGACACTGAGCCCCTCTGTACATTAAAGTGGAAAGGATAATTTAGTTGTGCGATGAAAGTTAATCAATGTCTTTTCACCACACGATTATGATATTGAGCTCGCTACTTAAGTGACAAACAAAATCCATATTTACTTTGCACGGTTCATCACCGTACACAATCTCCAGTACCACGAGGTGTAATGCACTGTTTTTTTCGTTTTACAGTTTGTGGTCTGGAACTTGGACTGTGACTATTGTTATTACTTCCATTACTATGAAGAGAATGTTTTGCTTTATTTTGTCCACTTATATTGTTGTTTATTCCACGATGATGATAATTTCCTCTGGAACTATGGTGGTGATTGCCTACAATAAATAAATACCTATATGTATATCCTTGTGTGTGTATGTGTGCGCACGAGTGTGTACTTATTTATCTTAATTTAGTACTTTTAAAAAAATAAGAAGTTATTAACTTTATTTTAACAAATAATAGGATTAATATATAAATATGTCAAATTTTGAGTTATACAATATAATTTAGTAATATTATTACGACTATTCAAATAATTGGTTCTAAGATGTTAAATTAATTCAATAAGATTATTTTTCAATTTAAGCATACCATGAGCAGTTCCTTTAAATGGTTTTTTCCATTGTGAATGATGATGAGTATGTTGATTATTATATATATGTCTTTCTTTACTTCTATCTTCACCCTTCCCACCAGTATTAGGAGAATTACCGCGACTACATTCAGAATCCTTTTAACACAGAGAATGTACATTACAGTATAAATTAATATTAAATGTATAATACTATTTAAACGTAAATTTAAATAATGAAGACAATTATATTATTTTATTAAGAAATCTTTGATAGTGTACTGTGTCACTCGCTGGGGCAGAAAGTGTTGATGCATCAGATCCTGTTGAACTTGACAGTGAATCTACCTCACTCAAAGGTAGTGGGAATGTTTCTTTAATCCACTTGCGATATTCTATTACTTCATCTGTCACGCGAATTATTCTTCCTAGTATACTGTATATAATTTATTTTTAGAATTCGCTTTACACAATCTTGTTATAAAAATAGGGTCCAAATTTTCAATTTACAGATAATCTCACCTTACTTTATTTGCATCATTAACTAAAATATTTAAAGGACTAACTGCTTGTGAAAGGACATAGTAAGCCCAATCAAATGCATCTTTTACATACAATGCGCCATAACTACTACGGCCAATATCATTGCCAGGCGTAAGTGGATCTTCTATGCACAATAAAGAAGGTCGATGGCCATCTATCATATCTCGTTGAACCTGTAAATTATTCAACAGACTTATTAAATTTATTAAGATGTCAATAATAAATTTACACAAATATAATTAGTACTATTAAATTTGTATATAATGAATCACACACTGAATGTTAAAAATGGGAGATATTATGCAGAGTATCTCACGTAAATATCGTCACGAAATTTTAGGACTTTCCTTAAACATTACAAAACATTGTGTTAAACAAAAGTTGAACTATAAGTGTGAATAAGTTTCGTAAATCAGACTTTCTTTATCTGCATTTTTTTCGGAGATGTCGATGTTGTCTTTACTTTTTAAATATTCTTTATTAGAACGAAAAAAATACAATGTCGTGACGTATCAAGGTGTTCGTTCAAAAACCAATGTGAAGACGAAACTAAAATCTTTTAATAAAAAATATTCAAAAAATTTAGTTTTATTTTAAAAACAAAAAGTAACATTTATACCTCCGAAAAAAATGCAAACAAAGTGATTTACGAAAATTATGCACATTTAAATATAGTTTAACCTTTGTCTAACACAATTTTGTAAAGTTCAAAGAAAATCCCGGAATTTTGTGACGGCATTTACATGGGATATCTTGTATACTGTGGCCTATTATATTATAATTATTTAATACACGCAATTACATTGTATGCCTTCTCACAATCATACTTTATACAATATACTTATAACCATACACTTACACACGAGTACCGATATTTATAACCGATTCAACGGTGTATCGCCATTTTGAAGTTTTTTCAGTTTTTATTCCACATTTTTAAGTACAGATTGTAAAGCAATGAATAGAGTTAGAGACCTGGAATTGGTCTCATTGGAAATACCTTTTCGTAATCCAGGTCACATATGTATGAATTATTAAAATGACAGTTCACAAATCAGTGATTATTTAATACACAGACAACTTTTTAGAATAGCTCATCAAGCATTTTGACAACTTACACGTTCTGTTCAATGAATTATTTCATAAAGTTATACATTACCTCTTCCTTCGATATGTAAGTACCACCATCTTTTACACGAATTCCTGTCTTTACATAATTAAATTTCCTACCGTATAATTCCAAAAATTCTATTAATAGCACCCCAAGATTAGCATTTGAACAATAAGCATTTTGCCTGGGATGTAACTGAAACGAAAATTTTTCTATCTGGTAGGAACATCAATCTTTTATTTTTGATGGCACGAATTACCTTCAATTCATTGATTGAATGTATTAAATTTATAAAATATAACTTTATAATATTATAGTTTTTGTTTAATAATTATTTGTTGTTTGAGTATTTATATTTAAAAAAAAAAGATAATAACCTACCTGTAAAAAACTGATAGTCATAAGTATTAAACTGTACGAAGAGATTCCACCAGTAAAAACTTCATTCAGGTCTCTTTGTAACAAGAATTGCTTTAATACCATAACTAGTTTCTCCAGCACTGGATACCGTTTCTTGAAAGAATTAATCAATTCTGCAGATTTAACACCATTATTCATATTAAAACTGATATCTACTTTAATTTCAGTATCTTTATCAGTCAACTTGACAATTGGAACACTAGCTTTATCCAAAACTTTAATAGATGATGGTTCAGCAATATTTTGATCCAGTAAAGCACGTTCCAATGTACGTAATGGAAGATTTGTCCACATTCCTATCACTACTAAATCTATATCACTGAAAAACAAATTTTTACATACTTATTCTAATTTAATAACATGTACAAAATATTAATTAAATAACGTTCATTATATTGAAAAGCATAATTTTTTTTAATTGAGTAGTTATTCTAAAGCAGAGATGGACACAATTTTATTAGAATGATACGTAGTGAAAAGCAACAGTATCTAGGGCATCATTTTGAGTTTTAAACAGTTAGTGAGATTAAATAATTGTGTGCCAAAGGTTGATTCATTCAAGAAGAAGTATCACTTAGTTATAGAAAATGGAATTTCCACGTTTAAACAATTAAAAGTGACGAAATACTTTTTTTTAATCTTTTATTCGTTATTCAAATCTTTTTATCTACATAATGAGTTTGCCCATCTCTGTTCTAAAGGTATATAAGTTAAATATTTTCATAAAATATCTTCATAAATTAATGCATATAATAGTTACATTAATTTAATAGGTATTATATATTTTGTATGTGAACACATTACTAAACACCTTCTGTTTTAAATATGTACAATGATACGTACCTTGTAGGTAAATATAAACCGGTGCGAAAGCTGCCAAATACTTCAACCTTAGAATCTGGCCAGAGATCATATATTACTTGTTCTATCCTTTTGACAACACGCATTCGTAAGCTATGCTCTTCATTAGATGGACACATATAAGCAAAAAAATCTTCAATTTCTTCGTGTAACCTAAACATTAAAAAGTTAGTAACTAATAATCATCACTTTCATTTGTATTGATTCCTGAAATGTTTCCTCAGATAATATTTTTATTACTAAGTAATTATAATGAATTCTTATATTACGGAATTATTAATTCTGTAGTATAAATTAATTACATACAATTGTTATACATAATTACAATAAATTCTTAGAATACATAATACTGTATGTAACTTTATTGTAAGAAATAATTATTTCATTAAGATGGATAGCATTACTGTTATAACCTATAAAAAAATATTGATTAAATGGAAAAAAATAATTTTAAAGTTCCTTATTTAAAACAATGATCATATATAAGATTTTTATGATCCTTTGATAACACAATACAATTAAATAAATATTATTTAAATAAACCATATTCACTTTCAGTTCTTTTTAAATAAATTTCTGAACAATCAAATTAATAAGAATAATTGTTTTCTTTAACGTACTAAAACCATTTATAAGTCTGAGTGTTTACAGTTTGGTATTACTTGTAAACGCTGAAGCACATTTGATTATCGTATACAATGTACTATAGAAAGGTTTGAACATAAACATTACTAATATTTGCGTTTTTTTAAGTACGGAACTAAATAAATCTTAATTATGAATTTCATTTTTAATTAAACGATAACATTATTCTAATTTAAAACACTAGATTTATTGTTATTGATATACTAAAGACAATAAATTAATTATGTTTTTAATATAAGGAAAAATGTTTGTAACATACAGAAAAATCTAAAAAAAATAAAAATAAAAAGAAGCAGAACAAAAATGTTACAAATTATTAACTTGAACACTTAAAACTTAAATATGAAACAAGCATAGCAGATTATATTTTTTCCTCTGTTTATTTAATTAAAAAAGAAATAAGTAATAAAAAAATATAAAAACCATGAGCATAAAGTAATAAATAAATAAAATACTATACTTATTTAAATTCTTAAGAAATGCATACTTGGTATCTAAATTTTTTTTAAATTTGGATTATACAAGAATTATTTATAATTTCCACGTAATTGTTACAACTTTCATATTCTATAAATATTGTACCTGGATTAATTACTAAGATCTGATTTTTACCTATTGTGCCTAGAGTAAGTACTACTTTTGTTTAATGTAACATAACAGTAACGACATCCATTTCCAAATAATTCGAAATATTGTAAATACAAACACAAATATTCGTATTATATAAACATCCACGTGCGCTTATAAAATCATTATATTAATGGTGTTAAAATTTGAGATATTACAAATATTAGAGGGAAATATAATTATTCCAAATAGTACGAGACAACTTATACCATTTTTATTTTTAAAGGGTGAAGCTACTTTTTATTCACAATATCGTTAATTGCAAAGAAACCTCAGAGGAGCCTATTTGTAAACGAGTGTGCAAGATACATAACCTTAGCTATGCCCATATGGGCGAATCACTAACATAATAGCATAATTTCTAGAAGACAAATAATAAATAAACACTCGATAAGAATACTCACCCTATAACTCCTTTTGAATAATGTTTATTGGGTATACGCCACGGACAGCCGCCGTATTCGCCAACTAAGGCATTGTAATTATAGTTCATGCCGTAGGTGCTAGCACGATTATCACCTTTCCTACGCGATGGATTATAATAGCTATTGCAAGTATGATGCTGCATGCGGTCCGCCGTACGAGAATTAAGAGAATCCAAAGCTATGAAGTCTTGTTGAAGCTTCATACCCATCACATTCGAAGATGAGTCGTTCTTCAGCGTTAAGATATCCAGACCTTTCTCAGCTTCCCAAATGTGTAACCACAAATCTTTAGCGGGGCCGAACTGCTCCGGTTGATACCAACCGATAGTCGGATCCATTAAATAATTCTCGATTCCGTATCTCACGATTAATGGTCCTTGCACACTACACTACAATTCTAATCTTAATTCAACTTTAATTGAAAAATTGTCTGACTTATTGTAACCTGCGAACACTATGAAATTCATACATACGATCAATGAATAACAGCATTACAGAAGCGGTTCTTGCACTGCTATATAATATAGTGTAGCAACGCCTCTGAGACTTCACTACCAGAGGGCTACCATTCAGTACACAATTCTCGCAAGCTCTTGGATAATATGAATTTCTTTCAATATGTGAAAGAACACTTATTATATGCATTCAAAATGCGCTTTTTATTAAAAAAGAATACATATTGCAGAAATGCAATCGAAATTGTCTAAGGTATTTTGAATCATTATGATACAAACTAAGTTATGCTTTAATAATGCTTTCATATAAAAAGGCATAACAGGCATAACCACCCAGTCAGCCAGACTTGCTCTAATCATATATTACTAGATTCTGCTGTAGCCTGATGTGCAGATTTGTTGCAAATGTGCTAGAGGGTCTGCTACAGTAGCACTGACAGTAAACTAGCAGTAGAAATATAACAGGTCTGTGTTATGATGTGACGTCAGAAATTGAAGAGACCTGCTAATATTCTGACGGCAGTTTCACCTTAGAACTGCGCAACTTACTTTATTACAGATTAAATCGATTACACTTCCTCTAAATGCATCTGCAATCGATATTTAAGTACTTAAATGATTATTTAATAGTAAATCACAAAATTAAATGTATATGTTAACAAATATTAATAATATATGCTAATGAAATATTAACTTTTCTGTATTGTTGGCGTTTATATTTCTCCTATTTTATCGCTTATAATAAGAAATAAGTATATGTAAATATTACACTGCTAAATAATACATATTTACATTTTATGCAATAATACATATACACTCGTAATGTTCAAAAACATGGTTGAAGCACCGACTAGGCATAGAATAGACCTATCATCCAATGCTTTTTTCTGTCCCACGTTCATAGGGCTACGTAGCCCTGTTACCATTTAAGTGTCAATATCCGACGTTACCGATAAAGCATGAATTCTGACTATTATTAGCACAAATGAAGTGTTATATATTCCATTCATATTACGTGTATCTATATGATTTAACGAGAATAAAAATATCCGATGCTTCAGTTTAAGGTTAAGGGATAAATATGACAGTCATCAAACATGAAACGGAAAAGTATATATTTTTTCACTTAACTACGAGACAATTTATTCTAAATGCATCGTTATTGGACATTTTTATTAAAGTTACTTTTTACATGTTCTTGTTTTATTCGTTTTTATATCTTGCCCTACATTTGTATATTTGTAACAGATAAATTCAGAATAGATGTAGTTTCATAAATAGTTTATCAAATCTACATGTGGGAGAATATATACACCGCTTTCATTAGCATCTACATATTTATAATTTATATGGGAGTATGAATAGTTTTACTGCCTATTGTAAGAATTTTAATACGCACGAACAATTACTTTTTGGCAATTGGTAAATTTTTACATATGAATTTACTTACACGTTATTTACTGCCAAAAATTTCATTTATTGCGAGTAATTAAATAATGAACGTATGTTAATATTCAGCTACATGTCTCTCAAATTAAGTGAAATACAAAAGTTTTATTTTCTTGAAAATTAGTGTCAAAGCATGCAGCAACTGGTCAGATTAGTTTCGTAAATAAATCGAAACCCTGTATCGGCACATTGTTTTTTATGCTATCAAATATCACACGGAATCTTTTAGGAAGTAGTAAAATCTTTTACACAAATACAATGAAATACTTTTAGGTACCCAGTTTAGGGCTATGAAATTAGAATGTTCAAGAAGAGGTAAAAAAGTTTCATATTTGCAATTATTTTGTGAAATGAATAATAAATAAGGGTCTTAAGGATTTATACTGGAGAGCTAAATCTTTAAAAGGAACATGTCTGGGTTAGGTTGATGATATTTATTTGGGGAATATGAACATCATAAATAAACGAGAGCGGTAGAGCGAGTTGCGGTATTGGTGCTCTCCGTCGGTGTCGACGCGTACCGAACGAGGCCGAAGATGGTCGGAGCGGGCGAAAGGGAGAGAGCGGCAGCGATAGAGCAAGCCGCAGTATCGGTGCTCTCCGTTGGTGTCAACGCGTGCTGAGGAATTTCAGTGGTCTATGAGGGGAGGTGTGCGAGCGAGAGAGTACGGTAGAGCGTGCCGCGGTATCGGTGCTCTCCGTCGGTCCAACGCACTAGTGACGTTGCGTCACACAGTTTATTGACCTAGCCGTGTACGCCGTGTACCATTTTTTTTTATTTTTTTTTTTTTTACGCGGGGGAAATGCCTTATGCACACCCCGGAGTCCTGGGGTGGGACTTCGAGGTAGTGTGGGACTCGCACCCACTAAAAACCCCGCGTCAGCTTTCTCGGGCGGAACTCTGCGGTGACGGGATCTCGTATGAACGCACCGCCACCGCCGCGCCTGTGCTCCCCTTATCGGGGAGCCCGTTCCGTGGGGGCGATCGAACGCCCCCCAGAGGTGACCGATACCCCGGTTACCCCCCCTTCTCTACTCCGCCAGCGTCAGAAGACTGCGCTCCGACGCCAGCACTACCGGGCCGCTTTGGATGCAGTCGGGGACCCCACCCCGACTGCATCGGCGGCCCCGACAGACGCGTGCGCGAAGGCGGGAGCCACAGGAGCCGAAGCTCCGGCTCCCGATGTCTACGCACGCGTCCGCCCATACACGCAGGCCTCACCTGCCGGGGAGCAAGGAGACGCCTACGGGGGGGGACCTGCCCCCACCTCCGCCGGCGTCGTCGGGGCCGCTTGAGCGGGCCCCACGGCCCCGCCCATGACCCCGCCACACTCTCCTCCTCTCTCGACGAGCGGGATCGCGAGCCTCGCGGTCCCGCTCGTCGTCCTCCTTCTGCGAGACGACGGTCTCGCAGCAGGAGGACACCGCTCTCCACGACCTCTCGCTCCTCACCATGGCCGCAACCACCATATCGCTAAACGGAGTGCCCGCCTCTCCCTGGCAATGGCCGAGCACTCCTCCAACACGTGCTGCGCGGAGTCCAGCTCCGTATCGACATGCCCCTCGACAGGCGGGCAGCGAGCACGCGCTCGAAGAGTTTGCCCGCCACGTCGAGGAGGCATATCGGCCGGTACGCGGAAGGAGAGTCCGCGGGCTTTCCTTTCTTGGGGACGAGAACCATCCGCCCCCGCTTCCAGGGAAGCGGGACCCGCCCCGACATCATGCAGCCGTCAAACAGCCACATGAGTCGGGGCCCGAGGACGCGTAAGGCCAAACCCAGCGCCCGCCCGGGGACGCCGTCAGGCCCCGGGGCCTTATTGGCCCCGAGGGTACGCCGTGTACCATAGCCGTACCTGGCTGTACCATCCGGTGTTTGGGTCGTTCAAGGAAGGTCGTTCAAGCCGGCAAAAACAATTCAACACGAACAAACTTGCGTACGCCCAATACATAACGGCGTTAGCTTCCTCACTTTCTCGTGAGCCGTCGCGGAGGGTGGGCGCACGTCTCATACTCGTCGTTTCTCTTGTTACTAACCCATTGTTTGTTGCAGGCATTCGACAACCATCAATTTATTTCCAGTGCATATTGTGGTGTCCCCTCTCTTGTTACTAATCCCTTGTATGTTACAGATGTTCGAGAACCATTGGCTTCGATATTTATCTTCTTATGTACTGTGATTTATTTACTGTGATTTATTTACTGTGCATATTATGTATTCTATGTGTATTGTATAATGAAAAATATTTTTCCAAACAGTTAGTCCATCGAAAGAAGACATCGATCAACGTCTACATCCTCGAAGCGTCTATCACTGCGTTAAGTTACTGGAAGTTAAACTTAAATCATAATTCGATATTCATTGTTACATTCATTTTCATCATCACATCGTTTATTATTAATTTTAGTCTATCTATTAATAGACTTAAATTGTGACCATCCATTGTGCATACCAAGTTATTATTAATTCATTTTGCTCGTTGATTCTCTACACAGACTTGGGGTACGGGCAGTGGGTCTGTACCTAGGGTACGGGCAGTGGGTCTGTACACTAAGACTGTTTGCCGATCCCTCTGGTTTCTATTGAGAAGCCAGATATCGGACGTGTTTAGTCTTTGCCTGGTAAGTAGGATTTGGAGAAAGACTCGTGCGTGCCAGGGTACGGAGTAGTCGGGAGGCTGCTCCGTAAACGGACTCTGTTTAACAGAGAATCTCGCTTGCACTACCATGCTTGTGTACTCTTTTGGTTCGGGTCTGGTACGCAGGTGACCAGCCCAAAGCTCCATGACAGTAAAAGATGGATCCGGGTTAGCGAGGTGTCGCCCGTCTTTCCTATTTTCTTAAACCAGGTTCTGGCGACAACACTTGCATCGCGATACTTGTTCATACTGTAGTTTAACGTGGTTCATCGTAGACTTAATATCTGCTTGGTATATAGAATATTAGGTGCAAAATGATCGATGGAACTTTTTCCATTCCGTCTATCTCTTTCGTTTGAGTATTAGCGACTACGTTGCGTTTAGTTTAAGTTATTTTGTATTAATAGCATTAATTCGTATTAATTAGAATATTAAGATAATATTAGTTCTAAGCTGAAGAACGAAGACAACCGACGAGGGAACTTAGTTTTTTATAGGTTTAGGCTCAAGAAAGAAGTCATCCGCCGAGGGATTTAGGTACCGATAGTATTACATAGTTAAGATTTAAGTTATTTATAAGGTATATCGTGAAAGGTGGGAAGATGTAGAACTTGTGATTCCATCTACCTGCCTTG
>NW_015373922.1:80932-191267 GCF_001272555.1 Dufourea novaeangliae | reverse complement strand
TCTTTGATTGGAATATGAATGTTGCTGGAAGTATGAACATTTTCACAGGACAATGATATAAATGGAACTTCAAAACTTGTTTAAGTGTTACAGTGATATTTCGTTATATGTTACATAATGTCAATAAAATTGATTTCCCTGCAACATCCATAATTATTACTAATGTCAATATAACGAAATATCTTTTATGCGATGTTTGTGGTGTAATAAAAATCTGTGTTTCGATTACGTTTTTGATACGTATTACTCACTTATATGTAATAATATAGAATAAAAATATACTATTCGTATATTATGTAATAAATTTTATAAACATATTTAAAATTGCGAACACCTAATATCAAATTTATTATAACTCAAATTTATCATACACGATCTCATACAATAGCCGCCAGTCATTCACTGTCTCGTCTATCATAAATCGTTCCGAAATTCAAACGCGTCTCGGATATGCGGCACTCGTTTTAGTACTGACCCTTATCACCTATGGCGCTGCAAATCGACCAAGAAAAACCTCTGAGTTGTACCCCCGTGGTACCTAGTGACCATGAAACTCGGCCAATGGCTGCGTTCAGAAGACACAACCGTTAAGCAACCGTTGAGTGATTTCACTAGATTTGCTACCGCTCACCCAATACGGTGTAGCGTTCAGAGTAGTTCAGAGTCAAATCTAGTGAAATCACTCGTCGGTTGCGCAACGGTTCTGCCTTCTGAACGCAGCCAATGTTTTGTCTATTATAAATCGTTCTGAAATTCAAACGCATCCTGAATTTCCAGCACTCATTTTAGTACATGAGTCATGTCACCTATGGCGTTGCAAAATGATCAAGAAAAGCCTAGGAGATGTACCCCAATGTACCCTCCTGGGTTTGACTTTGTATACAATTAATAAAAACTCAGGTCATATCTACTTCATTCTGTAATTTAGTCCTTTGATTAAGATAATACTTATGGGAAGAAATTACATGAATTGCAGTTATTTCTGTATCATGTAACAATAATTCAAGACACCGTATCTTGTATGTTGCATATATAGACAGATTCAAATTTTTAATCTTAATACTGTAAATTCTTTTGGTGACAAAATCAATACAACTAGTCAGCTTATGTTCCAGTATTATTAGTTTGAAGCAGTTGTAGGTGAGTAATAGAAAAGCATAGAACGAAGTAATAAGTAACAAGCCATAGTTTCATGTTTTATAGTAGGAAAAAGAAATAAAAAAAAGTAAATATTCATACAGGCGGTAATATATTACAGTATTTTATATAAGTAGTTTTTTGTAACAGAAACCGAATGAATTAAATTGTTAAATAACTACTAGCATATTTATGTTTTTATGAATTCTCTATATAAACCAAGAACAAGTTATAGAATAAGAAGCAAGTATGACAGATACTGTATTTAAATACATGAAAGTACAAAACAGACCTTATAGTGTCAATGATGTAGTATCCAATCTACACAATGAATATGGTAAAACATCTGTACAGAAAGCTATAGAAAAGCTGGTAGCAGAAGGAAAGATATTTGAAAAAGTAAGATAAATGTACTATATATACAGTCAGTTGTAACAGATAATACAATTGGAAAGATAATAACTACTTATGTATAGATAAATTAAAAATGTAAAATAAACTTTGCTCACATGAATTTTTATTTTCAAGAAAATAGATTATGAAAATTCATCTGGTATACATGCACTTATGTACCACATAGTCCATTATTAATTATTTTTACTTAAGTTAATTTTAACAAATTTAGGAACAATGAAAGTCGTATTTTGTAATAATGTAATATAAATTAATACTGGAGAAATAATATACAGGGTGGACAATAACTATTACCACCTCAGATATCTTCGAAACTATAAGGTTCACAGAAATATTTGTTTAACCAAAATTATACAGTACGAAGAGCCATCCAATGGTGCTAATAGATTTTTTGCAGGTGGAGGTACTTTGGATATTTCAAGGTCATCTCCCTTTTTTTTAAATGGATCTGTATGTTTTTGTTTCCGTAGAATGATAGAGGAGCTTAAAACGAGTTTAATGACCTATTATATAAGATCATAATAGGTGTTCGAAATGGTGACCATCACTATCAATGCAACACTGGATGCCTTTCATGACTGATTGACGGGCAAGTCTTATAACGTCAGAACTTCTTGATGCACAGGCTGCAATAATTCACTGTTGCATGTTTTGAGGTATAGTTGGTACTTCTTTGTACACTTTATCCTTCAATGTTCCCCATAGAAAGAAATCTAGCAGTGTCAAGTCTGGTGAATGAGCTGACCACGATATTGGACCACTATGTGTGGTCCAACGATTTTGAAATTTTTCACCCAGTTCCCTTTGCGCAATCAATGAATAATCTGCTCGGCATCCATCATGTTAATACTACATGTCTTCTATCAAAGGACCCAATGTAACCTTAATAAAATTAGCATAGATGTTGCCATTAAAATTTCCATTGATAAAATGAGGACCAATAATTTTATCGTCTGTGATACCACACCATATGTTCACAGACCATTGTCTCTGGTGTTCAACCTGCTGCAGCCAATGTGGATTTTCCGTGGCCCATAAATGCATGTTATGCAAATTATCATTCCCGTGATTTGTAAATCTTGTCTCATCAGTAAATACGACGGTATTATGAAATAATTCATTGTTTTTGATCTGATGACTGTTAAGTCATAAGATACTGTTTAAGCTCATCGACAAAATTCAACCCGATTCATGAAGTCGTTTCCCTGCAATTGTTGGTGAAGACTAACATGGTACGGATGAAATTTGTGACGGTGCAAAATGCGAAGTACACACTTCCTACTAATGCCAGATTCGCGTTCAATTTGTCGCGCACTAATATGAGGATTTGTAGCCAGACTTGCGAGCACACCGATTTTATTTTCTTCGTTACTGGTTTTCGGCGTTTACTTTTACGAACACTTAAAGTACCGGTTTGCCTAAGTTTGTCACACACATTTTTAAATGTTCGACGCGAAGGCAGAGACTGATGTGCATAGCGTTCAGCACACAAGTTTTTTGTCCTTACAGAATTTTGTTGGCATACGCCATACATAAGAAGCATATCGACTTGCTCTTCAAATGGATACATCAAGCCCTGTTGACCAATAGGATACTACTCTTATCATGTTTATCTTATTCTGTAAACTTATTAAAGTGTCCCTCAAACAGTATTCATTTTCAGTGAATTAAACCGTAAACATTATCGCTTTCCTCTATTTTCTGTGACCTTCAATGACTTTATGTAATAGGTCCTTGAACACGTTTTAAGCTCCTCTATCATTCTACGGAAACAAAAATATATCAATCCATTTAAAAAAATGTACGTGACCTTGAAATATCCAAAGTACCTCCATCTGCAAAAAAACTATTAACGCCATTGGATGGCTCTCTTCATACTGTGCAATTTTGGTTAAACAAGTATTTCTGTGAACCTTACAGTTTCGAAGATATCTGAGGTGGTACCAGTTAATGCCTCACCCTGTACATATAATAGATAGTCTTATTAGCTATTATTACAAAATTTGCGTACAGAATGAATGTTTTGAATCCATTTTCTTGAAAGAAAGACCTTGCTTGAAAAAGTTTTAGTTTAGGTTTTCAATCTCTTTTTACATGAGTAATCATCTTCTTGGATGTACCATCTATTACAGAACACTCTGTACATACTAAGCAACATAATTAAGTAATTTTTACCTCAGGTCTATGGAAAACAAAAGGTTTATTGTGTAGTTCAAGATTCAAATTTAGACGTTGAAGAATTGATGAGGATAGATAAAGAATTACAGGCACATGCCAATGAAGTTGAGAGTAAATATCAGGAATTGGACAAAGAGATTAAACTTCAGGAAGCTTTATTAATATCCATAAAATCTAGCATCACAGTTGAAGAAGCACAAAAGAAAAAAGCTGAACTTGAAGAAAATATTAGGATATTGACAAACAAACTGGATAATTTGATGGAATCAAGTGGTATTGAAGATATGAGTGAATCTAAAAGGAAAGCAGAGAAAGCAATAAATGAGTATTCACGGGAATATGTGAAACGAAAACGTTTGTGTACTGAAATTATAGATTGTATATTGGAAAACTATCCTGGTAGTAAGACTGATTTATATAAAGAGATAGGTATAGAACCAAAAATTGTTCAATAACTTCAGTAGTATTCTTTCTACATTTATTTTAATATTATCGTATATACTGTATTTGTACATGAATTTATATTTTTATACTTGAAGTAAGCTTCATACTTAAAATATATTTTTATTAAACAACTGCACTATCTGAAGTGATATGAATAGTTTTGTAATTTAATATTAGTGTACCATATATAATTGTCTATTTAAGTCTATTAGAATAAGTTAGAGATTAGTATCTATAAGAGTATCTATGTAACAAAAAAAACAAAATGTAAAATATATTTTTGTGTATATTGATTGAAGCGTATTTTCAATATTTACTGTTATCTGTGTAATGTATTTATTAATGATATTGTTATACTTGTAGGTAAGGGTGCGTAATTACCACACAGATATGTGGTAACACACGAGTAGATATATTGTTATATTAATAATATCACACAAGAACATACAATGCCATACAATGCCTTACAATGCCATGAGGCTCCCGGGCCGCTCAGCATACCCAGGCCGGACACATACGGTGTCGCGTTTAACTCGCTTATCTCATCACAGAAAGCGAAATGTATATAATACTGTTTTAATAATGTTTTTATTGGTGGAATGAATATTGGTGGCAATTTGATTGCTTCTTATCTCGCGGATCACACGTAATGGATAAAAGATGCTAACCAAGCTAGACATTTGCCATTCAAATATGTTACGAATTATTACGTTTTTCACATAATACCCTAATATTTTATTACGCAGAATGTTTGGAATAATCGATTTATGTAATAAAAGTATTTTATTCCATAATATTTCAATATCATTAATAAAAATAAGATAATTAACTTTGAAAACTTAGAAGATACAAAAAACTTGTTAACATCTATACTTGTAAATTAACATGTGTTTTATAACATGTTATAAAATTAACATCTACTTGCCGAGGCTTCGCTGGGCAGAGCCTCGTCTCCATTGTCACCTCATAAAACTGTCATTTCGGCTCGCTCAACCAGCCGAGCCGAGCCGGTGAATCGTTGGCTTCCGATACGGCTCGACTACCCATTACCACCTACGGCTCGTGGGGAGATTTCGATTCTCGCCGAACGTAGGAAAAGAATGGCGCGACCGACAGAAATTCGAGAATGAAACAATATTTACGTACTAATGTGTGCAACGATAAACCTTTTCTATTCGTACTTGTAATGATGCATATTTACTAATTAATGAAATTACATGCGAGAGATACTTGAAATGGTATTCCCGAGAAACAATATTTATTTATCATTTATTGACATAATTGACGCAGGTATTATATACTTACATACATATTTCATAAAAAGGACGCAAAAACAACAAAATTAAACGGATACGCTCTGTCAATCTTACATTCGTCGCCCAGTGGAGATAGATTTTGTATTAATAACTGATTGCTGTCGCATGCGTACTTAGCGTATCATCTTCACTGCGCCCACACCTGTTCCACTACGCACTACCTTTTTTCTCACAACACACACATCTACCGTACTTCAAATCTGTATCAAAGTTGTGTGTTTGCATCAAACGAAAATGCATACAGCAAGGAGAAAAAGCTAGAAGGATTAACTTATTAGATGACGTGTTTTCATTACTTCGAAAAAATTACAATTGTTGAAATAACGAAGAAAATAGTAAAAATATTAAGGAAGTTCTTTTTTCATTTTTTTTTATGATCTATAGTGAAAATTTTAGACATACCTCTTATACACTTAATTAAGATAAAAGTGGTTAGACTTACAAGTTAGAGTTACAAATAAATTACAAAACTAAAAAACTTGTACTTTCGACTTATAAAGCTGAAGATTTCTTACTACTTCGGTGCCCGGAGCTTGTTTGTTTTGATTGACGAATTTTGTTATGACTGGGCCGGATAATGGTGGTCTGACCTAGGTCACTCTGAAAGTCACCATCGGGTGACGATCGAAAACGAAGAGACAGTAACACTGTTTTATTGAACGTCGACTAGAATGGTCATGAAACCAGCTTTCAATTTCCCTATTGTTATTAAGCAGAATTAGCGATATATATGCTGTTACGCTGCTTTTTGACAACGTAACGCGACCGCTCCAAATTCGAGCATGGAGCGTATTGCATATGGAACCGGACCGGTCCGGCGCACCGTCCTCTGCCCCGCAAAGCGCCGCTCAGAGACGCACTCGCAGGCACACGAGCGCTCCTAAAGGAATCACGAGAACTTGCGAACATTTTGAATAGCGACTAACTGCGTCTTTTACGCGCCAAGCAACTGCGCACAATTACAGGGCTGTAACAAGCGTGAGGCGACACCCGACTCCGGAACCGTTTTCCCCCACCCTGACCAGGAGCCGCCATTGGATATTTGATGTCGGCTGACTATTGGTATTATTTGGATTATTGGGATAAGGGTCTTCTGCCCTACGAGAGGACCACACCGCCAAACAACGGTGGAGGAGCCGACCTCGTGAGGCGACTGGCCGACTGGAGAGTCGGCAAACACCTGTACCAACGGAGTAGAACCACATTGGCACGTGAGGTCTGGAATAGTCTGGATGCACCGGACCCGGGAATTTGCCCACCGAGCGTGGCGCCAGTACGCACACGTGGTGAGATATCGTGTGAGCAAGGGGCGTGGCTTGCATGCAGACAACGGTGGCGCGGGAAACCAATGTCTACTGTAATTCTTTCAATTATTCTACGTGTTTATTGGTGTTTATACGGACCAGACCACCCTGTAGTGAAGTCTACCCGTGAGTCGTGAGTTCTATGACGAACCTTCCGCACTGGTGGAGCCGTCTTAACGTGGGTCGAGTCCTCCGTTGTCGCATATAAATGGATATTTGGTCCACACTTGATCACCATAGCCGCGTATATCTGTGGCGGAGATGTGTGCAGCTAGTTCTACCGCAGCTAGTCCACTTGGGAGAATTTTCGGACTTATTTTCCATATTAATTGATTATAACTTTCATTGTTGTTTTGATTGAACCCATCAAAACATCTCTTTATTAATTCAGGCCTGGTTAGGTCCACATATATGGGTTTAATTACAACCAAAACATCTTGTGCGAGAGCCTTATAATCGTGCTTATAATCTCTAAGTTCACCGTTTGCCGAAGCGCACTGCCAGGTGCACTATGATTCAATTCCCATCGGGCACTTGTTGTGATCGTAATTATAGTGGAAATCTGTGGCCCATATCGCACCATACATTTGTTCCACTGAGTGACAGTTTCTTCGAATTAGTAATCCGTAATATACTGATAATTTATCAATCATTTTTCCTGTTAATTTGTTTTTTCCTTCAAGTCCTTTATTTTTCCTTTTACACACGCAACCGACTTCCCATTCGTTTCTGCACGTGCCCTATGCACTCCTTTTTCGTAATATGAGTATCATCATATCATAAGGGGCCGCATTGGTCTACGACGAAACAACTGATACAGTGACTAGCGGCTGTCAAGCGGCTACCGCTGTACTTATCTAGCCGATGCGCCCGAGCAGAGCGTATATTTTGAACGTCTGTAACTCTGTCATTTTTAATTGGATTACCTTGAAACTTGCATAGAATATTCTCGAGATGTTGTACTTAAAGAAAATGTAGAAAGTGAAAAATCGATTTTTGAAAATTTCTGACTGAGCATGATCCCTTAAGACACGTGTGACGTATAAAAGTGAAAATTCGCGTATTTACCTACCTCTGACTATGTGACTATCTCCAGTTATTAGATACCAAGCAAACAATGTTTAAGGTTATGTTTACTACAAACGTTATAGGTTTTCGTAAATTATTAAAACTACATCATGAAATTGCAACATGTTCAACAAATTTCCTCTACACAAGTAAGTACTTTAAATAGAAAATACGGTGTCAGTATCGTAAGTAATGTGTTATTCATTATTTCAGATATTCAAGTATTATTTGCAAAGAAAGATGAAACTGAAAGTCCAAGAATGCGTGAATTTAGAAACAAATTACGAGAACGAACACCTATAGGTACATTACCATTTAATATGGAAAGAATTTTCTGAAATATCTAATTGTTTGTTAATAAAATAGCATAATGTGATTATTAACAGAAAAATTAGAAGAGCTAGAAGAAGGAAAGCACCCTTATCAAGAGAAAGAGCCCTTAAAACCGTTTCCAAATAATGTAAATCCTAAAACAGGTGAAGTAGGAGGACCAAAAGGACCAGAACCAACTCGTTATGGAGATTGGGAAAGAAAAGGAAGAGTCACAGATTTTTAGTTAGATAATACTTTCTGTGGAAAAATATCTATTAGAGTCCTGTAATGTAATGTAATGTAATGTATATAGGTATGTATATGTATAATTGTAAATTCTATATTATGTTTTACTAATTTAGAAAATTGATGTACACTATAAAGAATGTGAAAAAAATTATTTTAAACAAAGTATTTGCTTTAAACATTTTTCATTTTTTCAAATTAAATACCTTGTAATTTTATTTTTAACATTATCAAACACTTTTATGCAAGTGTAACAAATTATTACTATGACAAATACATTATGTCATAGTGTTGTGTGACATTTTATGAAGAAATATAAATATTAAAATTTTGTGATTTATAAATTTAAAAATTGCATAAACATATTTCTACTGTGTTTTGTTAAAGATTAACAAAAACAGTAATACTGCATAACCCTCCACTCTTTTCCTAAATCATATCATTAAGGTATCCAATAAAAGTATTTTTAATTTGGAGTTGTTTTTACCTTGTGCCAGCATGAACATGTGCAATTGTTTGAATAAAATTTCTGTGAAACCATTATTATATAAATCCAGACAATTAGCAACAAGTATGTAACATATAAAGTAAGATTTACAAAATAATTTTAATTGCTTAATCTTATTGTATTTTTCCATACTATATATAGGTGTTTTATTACAAGCAAAGGAATCAAAAGTAAAAGTTGAAAAGGAGGAATCTCTGAGAATGAAACAGTTTCATAAAAAACTGAAATTGCAACCAATACCAAGTAAACAAAATGTTTCATTTTTACCATCAATACTAAATACTATAAAATTACTATAAAAAATTCAATAACAGAAGTGCCACCAAAAGAACGTTTTGTGGATTTGGTATTAGTAGAAACTGACCCAAACAATGGAGAATTAATAACAAACAGTGAAAAAGATCCAACAAAATGGGGAGACTGGCAACACGGTGGCCGGGTGAGCGACTTCTAAATCGGAAACTGCATTAAATATATTCAAATTTTGATTTGAAGATAAATGTATATCCAAAGTATAAGAAAAAATAACAATCTATAAAATTCAGAAGGTTAATTATAGATCTTACTTTTGAACTGAATGCATATTTTCTCACTTCTATATAAAATTTTATTCCAATATGCTGGACTGTCAATGCTAGGTGAAATAATTTAAATTACTTTTCTTAGTGATCACAAATAAAAAATTGTCACATTATTTTAACAGTTAAAGTAAAGAATAAGTATTAAAAGAAAACACGTTAATGTACACAAAAACTGAGCATAAAATTGTAAACACTTATTTACTACATAACGGTAAAACTTATATAAAGAAATATTTGTTTAAACAGTTATCAATAAACCGTGATATATATAATACAAACTTATAAGCAAGAATATTAATAACACAGCATTTTGGTACAAAAACTGTATCATATATTTTTACACAAAATATATAAAACCTAATGAATTAATCATTAACCTACTACATGTACACATAAAAGTAACGAATAAATTCAATCGATTAATTTTTGCACATGTACTAATTTTTTTCTAAGGAAAACAATCTTTTTATATAAATGGCACGCATGACGCATACTTTTTGATCGCAAGAAATTAATGGAATGTATACACAAATTGGTAATAAACGTAATTAGTTTCATTGATTTTATTATTTAAGTAATGAATTTATTCTCGTACAAACATATTATATTATTTCGATTCATTCTTGATAGTAAATGTTACAGTCAAGATTATCGTTTGTTAGATTTCTCAACAAAATTTTATACCATAAAAAGTTAATTTCGTATTATCTTCTGTACAGTTTAATGGTATTTTAAAAATATTTAAAAGACAATGTTATAAACAAATATTGATTATTGATTACCTTCTTCCTATAAATGTTTTGTAAAAAAGTGAATGAACGTATTATTACATTAAAAATGTTGTATAACATGGAATTAAAATTCAGATACACTAATCCTCTTGTCTACTTCAAATTATTTTTCTAAAGTGCATCATTTTATATTTACAATACAAGTCCATATCGTAGTATGAATACAGGAGTTTTCAAGTCACACTTTTATAATATGCGTTACACAAAATACAAAATTTTGTATGAAAAGTTAAAATTAAAATAGCGAAGTATGTACAAAATGGCGGTCCTTACAATGTTAACGTTTTCGTTCTACTCCTATCAGATCCATAGACGATGTATTGAAAATAATGCTTACAGCATTTTCACTTAGTGAAAATTGAAACGTAAAAGAAATAAAATGTTTTCGCTAAACGTAATTTTCCCTAAATACTTTGCAGATCTGGAAATTATGTAATATTAAATTCGCTTCTTCAGTTCTCTTTAATTACGGCATAGAAATTACTAATGAAATGTGAAAGACAAATAACCTAAATGTATAAATACACTGAAATTGAAACAGTAATTCTCAGTCTTCATCTTAGCATCGACGGACCTGAAAATTGTAGTTTTAAGGTAGCATCGAATATTAAAGATGATAGATTTTAACGATTTATAAACTATAAAGTTTTATTGATGGCTAACACATCTCGCATCATCATGTTCCTTAGTGTCCATAATGCATTTACTACATTCCCATGGTTGCCTACACCGTTACCTAGCCATTCAGCAGGCAATTTCGTTACATCAGGAATTTGTGTATTATCAGAATTAGCATTCATCTGTTTATCCCAATTTGATATGTACCGGTTTTCTACGTTTAATGCTTCGATGTACCTACGAATCAAATATGAACAAAATAGTTTTCAGAATGTTCCACAATAAAAATAATTTTAGTTTATGTATGAATATTAACAAACTATTGTTACCGTAAGTAGGCATCTGAATGTAATACACGGCTTGGTCGTGGAGGAACAGCAACAAACATTGGTTCTGGTTGTTTAGCGGCAGGGATATTGCTTGTTTGTGTCGCAGCTGCCGATGTTTCTATGAAAAAATTACGCTTACTTATATAAATACTACTATATGCGTTATAAATATCAATATAAAATTATTAGAAATCAATTACCTGTTTCCATTGGTGGTAATATTGTTGGGCCTTTTGATGGCATATAATTTCTGTAATAAAAAAAATGAAGTTGAAGTGTATATTTACAAGCTTGAATTGCAGTTTTATAATTTTGAAAACGTACTTGCTTCTTTCTGAAGGGGGTATTATACGCCCATTCGACTTAAGAATATGTACTTCCTTAACGTGTCTTGCAAGTCTTTGTACACTTGGGAATGGAGGTACCGATTTTTTTGTACGGCCACAACCACGCCACTGACATTGAAATTCTACGTCTGTAGAGAAATAAACACCGTTAAGTTTTAATAAGTTTATTCATCTCTATTAGTATTAAAATAATATAATACTTACCACTAGCAGCATTAATAAAAGATGATTGTACATGTCCATTTTGTTCAGCAATACAATGATCAATACAATCAGTCATATCTTCAAATTGCCAGTCACAATTGTCCCAGCAACATTCATATACTACATCTTGTAAAGAATTAGTACCCACTGAAACAGATGTTCCTTTAAGTTGCCCTCCATCTTCATTCATTTTGATTGCTCTTTCTTCCCATGCTTGTTTTTCTCCAGCTGGCAATTTCCTCCACTGAAATAGAAGAAAAATATTTATTTTATGCTATTTTTTGTATAACATTTTGATATTTTGTAAATACAATTTTTTCAAACCTTTTTCACAGTAGAACATAATAAAATGATAAAAGAAACTATTTTATACCGTGGCTACCATTCATTGACTATACATAAAAATGAATGTTTAATTTAATGTATAGTAAAATATTAATATTATGTCAATAGTATGTAGTATATTTTCGAATATTTGAGGGATATTTGGATGGTAACCTTGAGAAAAATAAAACTTATTTGAAGGAAGGATGAAGCATGCAGAATTTTATCTTCTGGATGATTCTCATGACATCATAATTGGAAAACTTAATCTGCATACTTTCCTTCTTCAATAGATGCTTATAATAAATAAAAATGAACAGTAAAAAATAAATAAATACCTCGTTGCCAACAATTCTGCTAATCTCCCCAAAGGATGATTCGGGATTGTTTTGCGTAATCTGCGTTCGCATTTTACTCGAATACAAAATATAGCCCGTAACTAATTTCTTACCCGCTGTTTTCTAAACAGAAGAAAACAAATTTATAATGCCATCGTCTCATGAACGAATCTTGACATTTATACCTTCAAAGGTAAGATATCTCTAATTGTCATTCTAATGTTAGGTAATAAACGGTGCAAAAGTTTGAAAAAAGAATATAAAAGTATGCTGGCATATTTCTCTAAACAAAAATAAAAATGAAATGAATAAACTGTAATATGTGAAGAAATGGTAAACAAAGAATGTCACGATAAGGCCTACCTTCTTAGTCGACACAGGTGTTTGAGTATTGGAGAGCACCGGTTGAGCTTCTGCAGATCCAACGGACGGTGGACCACCAGCGTCCATGCTGTCCTCCCCAACTCCTACTCCTACTCCCACTCCTAATCCTACTCCCATGCCTAGTACATCGGGTTCCAGCTTCGGTAACAATGGTGATGCTTCCTATACCATGTATGTTATGTTACGTTCATTATCCGTTACCGAATGTAATATATCGTGAATTATTTTTTGAATATTTTCTATCAGTATACCAATCTTGTATGAATGCCATTTTGCTGTGCGAAACTTTCCCTAATCAGAAATATTGTGGGATGGAGTATTCATAAGGTCCACATTAATTGTGACAAACTTAATTTTAGCATAAAAGGTTGCGATGTTTTACACATCATTTGCAATGTAATATTTTAAACTAATACGATAGTAAATATAAAACTTTTATGTTTTATTCTAATTCTTTGAATGTATTCTAAGACCATGTATATTTAGATATTAGTACTGTATGCATTCCGTTCAAAGCAAAATGCTTCCGTTTTACATTATTTGAGTTACAGTGACATGGAAGCAAGACTTTTTGGTGGTATTCTATATATAATCATATATATGTATATATGTACTAGATAAACCCAACAGGTGCTCTGAATTTAAATCGATGAACAATAATCGCCATGTAAGTATTTTCTATACAAGCACTATACAGAAATTCTATACAAAATATATATACATGTGTGTGCGCGCGCGTGTGTGTGTGTGTGCGTGTACGTACGTAAAAACAAAAGCAAAGAGAAAAATAATGAATATGCCGGCATAAAATGAGAAACATGCTCAGATACAAATTTTAATGAGATTTTCATCACACGCAAATTGTACTGATATGCCAAAATACAGTCCTAAGTTGGCCTGGTAACACTTGATGATATTAATAACTTTCACACGAACTTGCGTATGACTTTAAAGGAACATGCATCTTTGCTGTATTACTAACAGAAAATAAGAAATCTATAAGATGAAATTACCATTTCAAATTGAGTCGAACTAGGAGTAACAGATTTGACTTGGTTTTGCGTCTGAGCCACATCGCCCGGAACCTACAACACACACGGCACATGCAAAGCAATGATATTCAGTTAGTTGCATATTAAATATAATAGGTTACTTATTGTTATCATATTATTGCATTCTTGTCCCAGCTTTTTCATAAGGCTTTTACTTTCATCGTATAATGATTCGCAAATATATACATCGTCCTCTGGAATTTCTGTAGGTCGACCTACACAAATACCAAACTGTTATTGAACTATTACATAAACTCATTATGAAATGTATATTTATCACTTTTAAATTCACATACTTTCGATTAAATGTCTATTTATTTACTTACTACAAATGTACTCTCCATAGTCAATTACCGCAGATTTCCCAACAATAGCTACAATAGGATGAGTACCATCAACAGTAGATAAGAAAAGTTCTTGTTTATAAAACAATTTTGTGGGTGTATGTGGCACTTCTGCAGGCATTAATAACCATGGGCCTTTAAAGTAACACTTTCCACTAAAAGAAATTAAATAATTTGGTTTTAACGAATATATTAATGAAATATTATTTTTAGTAAAATATATTTTATAAGACATACTCTTTGGTCGACCATATAGCATCAATTTGTGCAATTTGTTGTCTACCCCCATCTGTTGCTACATAAACGAAATCTCCAGTTTTTACAGAACCCGCACATGTATTATATTGTTCGTAGTAAGTATTTTCTGTATCCTCCGGATTATATAGTATCACATTCTATAAAGTAAGATAATCTAAGTAAAACTTCTTGAATAAACACGAAGTTTATTTTTGCACTATATTGTAGTTTATTGCTGTGTGCGACTTACAGGTCGTTCCTTTTCAGTCAGTTTTTCTCCTTCTTCTAACTCTGCTATTTCTTCTTTATGTTTTTCTAGTCTTTCTTTATACACTGATATTACTCGCTTTGGTTCTAGTGGTTTTTCTCTTGGAACTAGTTTCAAATGATCTGGATCAAAATTCCAGACTTTGATTTTTTTAAAAGCTCGTGCTTTCGTAGAATATCGCGATTCACATACGTAAACATCTTTTTCTAAGAAACCTTCTGGTTGCATTCTAAAATAATCTTTAACACTTAGAACACAACACCTGCCAGCCACTTTTGCTAATGGTATAGCTACATGAGCGTCACTTTTGAATAATTCTTTGTCAAGAAATTTCCTAGAAGCTACATGGTAAGTTTCGCTTGGTCTATAAAATAAATTGCCATATAACATTTGCTGTCCTTCCGCATTTGTCCATAAACGTTCTATAAGAACTACACTGTACTCCATGCCTCGCTCAGTAGGTTCTATGTATGTGAAATCACCAGCCCTATATATTTCTTGATTAAAACTCATTGAACCACCATTATCACTATTACTTCCTTCTGTATTAGCATTTGTTTCTGAATCCTATGCAAAGAATCCAATAATATCAAATAAATAATAAATTATATTTTCCTTCATGTAATTTACATAAATAAGTGATACGTACTTTTGTCTCATTTCCATCGCAACTTTCTTCTTCATTAGGCAATGCTAGCTCCTGTTGTTGTTTCACACGTTTTAATTCTGCAACTTGAGCAGAGAGATCAAGCAAAGTATAGTTAAGTGCTGGTGAATGTAATAAATCTCCACCACGAGTCACATCATCACGAGTGCGCAAGAAAAATGCTTGCAACTCAACACTGTCTTCGAAAGGCTGTGAGTCTGTACGTGACAGCCTTCTAGCTCTTTCTAAACATGTAAACACATCTTCTTGAAACCGATCCAATCGTTTGTAAACTCCACGGTCTAATCTTCTTTTAATTAGATCCAATGATAATCCTCGTATTCTATTATTTGTAATAAAAACAGAATTATACAAATCAAATTGGCAAATAAAATAAATAATTTATGAAGTATATATATATATATAAGTATAAATTATTTCACATAAACTGGAGATAGCATACTTTTTTCCATCAACAATGTCATGTTCAGGAAGTTCTGCCATAGAATCTGAATAACACCTTCCTTCCTCATCTTGGTGGTTATAAAGAGCAGTGAAAATGGTTGCCAATATTTCTTGAACCGCAGCTGATACATCTGGTACACTTTCTTCATCTTCACTTAATTGTAATTTAGTTTGCAAAACTAATCTTTGTAAAATTAATGCATCCTAAAACATTGTTTCAACTAAAAGTTATGTTCCAAATTTATCGATGATATTCAAATTTTTATTTATTAAAATAACTAGAATTAATGCAATATTCAGAAACGAATAAAGTAATTCTTTACTTCTGTTTCATTCTTCTTGCACTTTTTAGATAATCGCTGATCTACATCCCTGTCTCTCATTAAACGAATAAAGCAAGGTCTAACTTTTAGTGTCTTGTGCACAGAAATATTATTTTCTTGATTATTACTATTTAATTGTTCAGACATTTTGAAGAGAAGTGCATACACATAAAAAACTCGTAAAGAAATTACAACATTTATTAAACTTGTAAAATCACAACATTTAAATATCTACTAGGCTAGTTTTCGTATATTTAATTTATAATTATTAGTTTGACAGAACTGTATGTTCATGCTAATTATACTATTATATCTACATACAGATAAAAATCAATTGTTATTCTGTAAAATTCTTATATCAAATAGTATGAAACGACAAAGATACGAAGCTAGCTAACTTCACGTAACCTCAAAAATCATGACCGTAAACAGATTGAGCTTTCCATGTTTTAGCGCGAAATTTCAACTGCACTTCGTACATACACTTTTCTATGCACTGAACTTACTTCATATTTTTATTTGACATTATTGAACGAAACCATAAACATAATATTTGTAACGGTCTGTCTTTTTTTTAATATAGTATCTAAAGGAAATGTGAATAATTATTGTAAACTGATTTTCAAAACTATTTTAAAATAATTATGTATTTTTAAGAAATTTATCTTTTCCATACATTCAAAATGTTAAATTAACTGTTATTATTATATATATTCTTTTCGTTTTAATTACCCAATGATGAATAGCATGCATATATGTATTATTATACAAACCTTGTATATTTGTGAATCGGGTTCATTATACTTGCAAGCATTATCAAACATTAATATAAAATCCGACACGAGTTCATCTAAATTTTCGTAACCATTATTTTTTAACGTAGAAGCTATTTTTTCCATATTCATTGGTTGTTTGATGACTTCGTAGTAATCTGGGTATTCATTTTTATTTGGTAATTTCATAAAAATTAAAGATAGCTGCCTTCCTTTAGCATCATGATAATCTTTTATAGTGTCATACATAGTTCTTAATTTTTGTAAGTGTAGTGGTACAACCTTTTTGGGTCTCCTATAAGGAATAAAAATATCAAACTGCATACAATTTGTTGATAAACAAAGTTTTGTTACGCAAGTATTTTAGTTACATAGAATATTAACTGTATACAGGGTGTCCCAAAAAGATGGGACAATCCGCAATATGTATGTATGTTTATATGAGGAATACCTCATGTAAATACAAACCAAAAAGTCGTTTACGGTTTTGTAATTTGAAGTTCCATTTCTAAGGTATTAGCAGTTAAACGAACTCCAATCAGCTGAGCGGTGGGCCACACGCCACACGTACGCACAGACACAGTGAAGAAGCGCACGATCCTAATCACTGGCCTCTTCTTCTTCACAGTGTCTGCGGGTACGTATGAGTTCGTTTAACTCCTAATATTTCAGAAATGGCATTTTTTTGAAACACCCTGTATGTTCAAATATCACAAATATCTTATGAATTAGATACTGCTTTTTAACATTTACATACCCGACATTTCTAGTTGGTGTAGATGCACTTGACTTCGTAGGTTTAGGTATCTCTGGTAAAGGACCTAATTCTCTTACTTTATCCATCAGGACTTTTTCCAAAGTATTTGCATCTTCATATATTAAAGAACCTTCTTCATTGTACTGACGGCAATTATTAAACATTAACTAAAAATAAAAGAATTGATATAATAAAACGTACAATTCAAAATAAAGTACATGCAACAATTATGTATCATATACATTTTTTTTTCTTATAACAAACTTTAATATATACCTTAAAATCTTGTATTAATTCGTTTTCGCTTTGATATTTCTCTGCTTTAATATTGGCTTCAATGGCTAACATATCAATGGGTTCTGCTATTACTTGATAATAATCAGGATATAATTTTTTTGAAGGTTTTTCCATAAACATTAACATTGGTTGTCGGCCGTCTTCACACTAGAATACAGTGACAGCTTTTGTACTGTTAAGTTTGTATTTTAACAGTTCATGTTGGAATTACTTACGACGTATTCTATCACACATTTAACTAATGCATACAATCTTTTCTTCAATGGTATATTGTCTTTATATTTTCCACGGGTTAACAGATTTGAAGCACGTTTAATGAGTTTTGGTTGATGAGTGCTATTTTCAAATTCACTATCTGAGTCTGAGTCCTATAAAATATAATGCATATTAATATATGCACATTAACAGACATATAAGTAATAAAATGTATAAGGATACAAGTATATGAAACCTAGAATCCGTGGAACACTATATCTTTATTTCAGTAAAATTTTGTTTACCTGATCAAATTCTAAGAGTTCTTGCACTTTCTCTTGCATTATTTTTTGCAATTTTACAGCACACTAAAAAATGAGAGTATAAATGAATTATAAAAAGTAAATGCATCAAATTTTTTCAACCAATTAATGTTTATTACCTTATACAATCTAGATGTGTGAATATTATATTTTTTTGCGTTTTCAAACATAATATTCATATCACCAGCTACTTCACTAACTGTACCATATTCACCTTTCTGTAATAAATTATAAATGACATAAAAATCACTTAAAAATGTAGAACATATACACATGTAATGTTTATATTAATTACCTTTATCTTTGTGCGAATTTGCAATAGAGAAATAGGATTTTTAATCATTTTGTAGTAATCAGGGTACAATCTTTTCGATGGGAGTTTCCAAAAGTATTCACTCATTCTAACTCCTGTATAATAAAAGATATTTTATCATTATTATAAGTATAAAATATTGTCTAACAAAGTACTTTATCAATAAGGACAATTTAAGGAATACAAAAACAATTCAGGGACTAATAAACTACCTAAAACATATCAAATTATACAATCCATTATGAATACATCTAAACATGGTATTATTAATGCTGCTAATAACCCAAACAAGTGATTGATGCAACCATAAATAATAGAAAAACAATGATAAAGAAATGTTTTTGAAATGTGTACCTTGATTGTTGGGTGCTGTTCGGATAGTTTGAAACAGTTGCCATTGCGGATTATCAGCTTCCTCGGTTTCTGCAGGCTCTTCTTCTTCATCATCACTCTCTTCATCTTCATCTGGCAATGCTGCAGTTTGAGCTATTAAGGATTGTGCCATAGTGCGACTTCCTCTTTTACTTCGTGTCGATGGAGCAGTTGATGTAATTTTTGGAAGATTGCTACTCAATCCAGTATCCTGTTTCCTTGCAGCCGCAGTAATAATCTTTTTTAACAGTTTAGCATCTTTGTAAATTTGAGAACCAGGTTCATTAAACTGACAAGCATTACGACACATTAGCATTAAATCTTTTTCTATGTCTGCAATACTGCTATAAGCTCCCTCTTGAATTTTCCTTGCAACTGTTTTCAAGTCTACTGGTGTTTCAATTACATCATAATACTCAGGATATAACTGTAAATGTAATATTATTTGTATAATACATTTGTTTGAAAAAACTGATACATTAATATTTCACCAATAGGAATTTATCAAACTTTTTTGGATGGTTTAAGTTGAAACATTGTATGTAATGGCCTATTGTTATCAGCTGGATCTGTTGCTGTAATAACTGCTGCAAATAAATCTTCAAACAGCTGCATTGTTTCTTCATCAGGATTTGTGGAACTTTCAGATGTATCTTCTGCATCATCCTGTTTTGTTACAGCTTTCCGAGCCTGTATGATAGACATGAAAAATTAGTGTTAATTTTCACTAACTAAAGAACACAATATCATGTGTTCTTTATATTATTCAATATATTTGATATTTATTGAATATCAATATCACTTACCAATCTTGCTACTTTTAATATAATTTTTCCTTTAGGTTCTGGATCTTCGTATTCTTCCGTAATACGATTTTTTGTATTTACACATAATTCCCAAAGTTCTGTGGCATCTTTGTATTCAGGAGATGTACGCTGTTTTCATAAAACCATTTATGTTTATACATTAAAATTACATATTCCCTCATATTTATATACTTTGTATAGTCGATAATTGAAATATAATGAATTGTACATTTAATTAATTACCATATAAAAAGCTTTGGCATTATTAACCATAAGTTGAATATCAGCTGCTAAGTCATCCATATCTCTATATTCATCAGTTTTTAGTTTTTGTTGAACTTTTAATAGATCTATAGGATTTGTTACAACTTCATAATAACCTGGCTCTTGTCTGCGTTTAGGCACACGTATAAATGCATCACATAATAATGTTCCATCTTCCTTTTTCTGATTACGCAATACATCATACAATTGTTGGCACAGGTCACTCTAAATATATTCACTCAGTAATTAAAATTTAAAGAATTTCTATCTTTTATAATAAATAACAACTTACAGGATCTAATTTTTTCCTCCGCTTTGTTGGTTCAGGTGGTATATCATCACCATCATCTTCTGTACCTCGACTCGCAACTGAAGATGTCCTACGACGCTTGTGCATCTTGAATAATCTTAAAAAATATGAAAAATAAACATATACACAAATACAAATAACGTCAATATCCTGTACTAACACAGAGCTACTACATCATAATCCCACATCTAAGTCATAATGTCACTGTACAGAATGTACACAGAAAAAGTCTTTGACTACATATTGTGCCTGACCAATGCAATAAAATTAGATCACTTGAAGTACACAAAATCGGAGCACCACCAAAAACCTTACGAAAGGAATTTCATACACGATATACATATATATATACATATATATATATATATATATATATTTGCCGAACATGTAACTTTACAAAGAAATTCCTCTGCGTACGTATTAGGTATGAAAGTAATCAAGATACACAACTGCAGTTAAGAAAAGTTCGCCGCCATGACATGTCGCCACTGTGCTTCAAACTGCAGAGATGCATAATGTTACAATTTTTTGATGTAACATTACAATTAAATGCAGTGTAAACTGAAACTAAACATGAAAATTGCAACACGCTCACACTAAATAGAACAACCGTCAACACGCCCATCAAATAATGTCAAAGTTTACAATAAATCTCTGTCTAACTAAAATTTGCCGCCATATCAAAACCTCACTGCATCTCTGAACACTGTTCCTCTACAACTATTATTGGTTTCCTTCACAAAACACTCGTACTATCGTTTTCCGGGATCCTCACCTGCCGTTAAAATTTGTACAAAAAATTTTTCTTTAATATACATGTAAAATAATAGCGTTATAAATATTGAACGCCTTTTATCTGCCACACACTGACACACGACTTGGCTAACGCCATGCCGTAAGCCGTAAGCCATAAGTAACCAGGGTCTGGAGTCTGGACACTCAAATGGGCTGTTTGTTAACACGGTTTAGTTCGTAAACCAATTTACGAGAGAGCGCTGTGCTCAATTTAATGGCAGAATTGCGCGCTAGGTGGAGTTGGCAGATGCCATTGTTGCGATCCTCGCTCATGCCACGTAGCGATATATGTCATAAGCTCCAGAGGCGCGAAGTTTGAATCGAACGACACATGTAATAGGAAAGGAGGGCAAAGGTGAAGTTGACACTAATTGAAGAAGCGTGAAACCTGTTAGAGATCCTTTTAATAAACGCATTTCAAGATTATAAAATAATTAATATTCATTTATTAACGAATGTTTAAACATTTGCCAGTTGCCTTCGCCTCCTATCCTACCACTCAGAATCATTGCAGATATGTAAATCGCTCGTTATCGATAACCGGGAAGAAACGCATCAACGAATCAGGATAAATCTTAGAAATTAATAATTATGGATTGGTCAGTAGTAACTAAGGACATTTTGTAATTAAACAAAAAGGTGTATAAAGAGAAATGAAAAGACATTCATTCCATCGACAACATTGTAACGGAAAGGACTAATATAATTACCTTTATAAATTAAATTTGTTTTCCTTTTTAATTAGTTTAAATCGTTTATCGTAATAGTTTAAATATAGTTCCAAAGTTTAATTTAAATCTCTATTGCAATTTATTATTATCGTTATAATTTCCTTTTATTTACAATTATCCATAAAGCTAACTCGTTTCACTTTTAAATTACATTGAGACTCAGGAATTCCCTGAGGGCCCACGCAACACCATATTGTAGCGGAAATATAATTTTATTAACAATATTTAATAACTTTTTATTATTTGCAATTTATAATTTTTACAATTATTTCAATCTCTTAACTTCTTGATGATCACTAAGGGAATGTTATAAACAAGAACATTTTATGGAAAAATTGAATACATATTTAAAATTGTCCACAGAAATATACAGCAAGCGCCGTCTAGTGTTTTCAGTGACGTTCACTAACCAGTTTCCACATATGTAGGATGGGCTGGGGGTCACTTAACCCCAGGACAGTTCTACAGTAGACATTTGTTTCCCGCATTAGTCGGGGCTGTAGCGAGCTAGAATTCCACGAACCGTGCGGAAAGCAGACGCCAGTTAACCAAGCGCTTTCCCCACCACTCGGTCGTTCAGTCGTGCGGCGCAGCACATATAGGGTGGGCTGGATATGCGCACTTTACGGCTACATTAATTATCTCCGTTATTTTTAGAGATATCAGAAAAGTTTATTCACAGAAGTTGTTCAGTATAAAAAGGTCTATTACCACAGACGAGATATAAGAATAGACCTAACATGCAATGTAATTTTCTGTCCCATGCTTCGAGGGCGTCAGAAGCCGCCTTACAATTTCAGTGTCAATACCCAATGTCGCGTCCGTCCGCGTGGATTCTCTTTCGAATCCGCCCAGAGTTGTAAAATTTACAAGTCAGTGGCAGATCCATAGTAAGCCGTGACTCTATCTTCTACTCAATTCTACTGTATTTAGACAAATTCAGATAAATTATACAAAGCTGTTGTGTTAACCAGTGTTAACGATTGCGTTTCTTTCTTACGATGAAATATTGCACAACGTTTCTATTTATATAAGGTAATTTATTCATTTAAGCTTTGTAATTCATTACGTTACTATATATATATGATATTTATTTTATGATAGAATAACCTTGATGAATATGTACTTTTGAGGTTAAATTCTAACTCAAGTGGAATTGTAATAAGGATTTTAATTTCTAAATACGTATCTTTACGCTAGTTATATGCACTGTGTAACAAAATTATAAGACATCTAATATGATTAACAAAAATTTGATCCAAGTAAAATTTTCTTTCTATTCTGTGTATAACATTATGGTTTACTCAAATAGCAATGATTAAGAGTATAGATGAATAGGCAAACATATTCTCTCAACTGTAACAGAACGATAAAACAATCATTCAGTAGAAGTCAACAACATTAAGAAGTAAAAAAGTATTTTCTTTAGTGCTATTTTTTCACATTAATTTCCAGTCTTATAAATTATATTTATGTTTGTATTCTCAAGGTTGTTAAAATTACAATGTAAGTATTTAAAAGAAATATATATTACAATGATGTGGAAAGAAAGAATTTGGTTAAACTTTGCTTCCCCGGACGAAAAATTATCGATTTTTTTTACCTCCTAATAGTATTCAACGAGTAGAATCTGAAAATGCAAGTGTTAAGTTTAAGAATCCAGCGGTTCAAAAGTTATGTGTATTTAAAACCAAGCATTTTTAGCGTACTTTACAGGTTAGTTTAACGCCATATTGACTTCTATACGAAATTCGTCCGATCAGTGGTGTCACTGCTTGTAAGGAGATGCACGTGATGGCCGCCATTTTGGGGGGATAATTCAAATGTGCTTGCAAAAATAAATCCTTTATTCAAAGCAAAATAGTGATTCTTTGTTGGTTAGAACCTGTTTACGAAAAAAGAAAACACATTTATTCAAAGCGAAATACTGATTCTGTGATGGTTAGATAATAATAAAAATAAATAATCGTAGAAAGTCGTCTGTTGTTTTGGGAGAGGGGTGGCAGCCGCCCCTCCCCGCCATCTGAACTAGATCAAACTTACCCAGAATCGGTATTTCGCTTTGAATAAGTGATTCCTTTTTACAAGTACATTTGAATTATTCCGTCAAAATGGCCGCCGTCATGTGCATCTCCTTACAAGCAGTGACACCAGTTATTGGACGAATTTGGTATAGAAGTCAATATGGCGTTAAACTAACCTGTAAAGTCCGCTAAAAATGTTTGGTTTTACATACGCATAACTTTTAAACCGCTGGATTCCTAAACTTAACACTTGCATTTTTAGATTCCACTCGTTGAATACTACCAGAAGATATAAAAAAAAGTCGATAATTTCGGTCCGGGGAAGTAAAGTACAGCCAAGAATTTAATTGTTGTGCTATACTCATTAAAATTATAAGTACTATATAGTTACATTGTAAGATGTACATACATGAACATGTAATACAATGTTATGAATAAAATGTCATTGTACATATTTTTTCATTCGCATTAAGCCACATGTTAATATGATTATAATTAATTTTATAAAGATAAGATACATTCCGCATTAGTTAATTACATGCTTAGAAACTCTTAAAGTGATGTTGAAATAAAACATTAAGTTTTTCATTAAGAGTAATAGACTTACAAGCTACATCTATAGCTTGTATCATAGATGGTGATCCACAGCTGAAAACTCCAATCCTATTAATCTGAAATGTTTTATAAAATGTTAGCAATAAAATAATATTAAAAATAAGCATAAATTTTGGTATTACTTACTGTAGGATGTAATTTCTGAACAGACATGAGAAACTGTGAAAAATTTGGTTTTCCAAAATGTGTTATTGCTATTAAACCAGTGAATAAAGATTTGTTTGAAATTTTCTGAAAATGTCGTTCACAAATGTACTGAAAAATATTTCAGTTATTTACTTCTTTTCCTACTATTTTGTGTATTAAAAAATGAATTATTTTGTGTGTATGTAGAGAGAGATAGAGAGAGAGAGAGAGAGAGAGAGAGAGAGAGAGAGAGAGCTGTGTGCGTGCGTGTGTGTGTGTGTTAACTTAGTTTTGTAGATATCTTACCAGTAATATTGTTCGTAAGTCAAATTTCTGATAAAATTGTGTGATAAAAATATGAAATATTACAGTATTGTTAACATCTGCATTTTCAAGATTTCTTATGATATCAACCATCCATTCAAATTGTTTTTGTGTTCTTGTTACCCAAAGGAAATATACCTATTAATTAATGTCAAAATTAATTTGAAAAATTATTTCTTTTAAATGATATAGACTGTCGAAAGTACTTTTTTACATCCCAAATTTGATACATGGTTTGATTTGAATACAATATCCTTTAATATTGATGCAAATGGTGTAACTCCTATTCCACCTCCTATCATTATAGTTACATCATATTTGTACCAATCTTGGTGGCTGTCACCATAGGGACCAGCTATATGAATCTATTAGAAATAGATAAATATATAGGATCAATAGAGATTAATTAAATTTTATAATATGTTTAAATACCATTGGTAATGGTTGATCAGGTGTTATAGTAGGATCTAATCTATTCCTAATTTTAGTTGTCCATGGTCCGACTGCTCTAATGTGTATACTTAAATGTGTTTCATAAGGGGCAGATGATAGTGTAAATGGATGATATTCATTTGTTTCTAATGCAGGACATGCAATCTTAATCCATTGACCTGATTTATATTGAAAATTGGGTGGCTTAGGGAACACAATGCAAATCACATCTATAACAAATACACAATAAAAAATCTTTTCATAATTTTGAGCATATGCAATATAAAAAACAGGTATACTTCATAGTGATTTGATAAATTATTTTACCTGATGGTAATATGTCTGCCTTTAAGATAGGTATTTCGATTGTTTTTCTTGTCAGAGTAGTAATTTTATCGAATATAAATAAAGTTAGTGGACCCAGAAAAAAGTAATAGAAGAATGGTTCCTGTCATTCAATAAAAGTTATAATTTTTGAATTATAAAATTAAATTAGATTTTTATATTAATTTTGTGCTAAAAGTACTTGAACCAGCCTTCCTGCTCCATGTAATATTAGTAAAATATAGAAAATATAATATAAAGAATGTGTCATTGAAAACCAATTATAAAGTATTCTGCGTATATTTGGTAAAGAGCACAGGTATATTAATCCTGTTATTATAGTTAAAAGAATTCCTGTTAATCCTGTTATCGTTTGAAAACACCAGTAATGGAATTTAGGCAATTCATGTGTACTGAAATACAACTTTTGTATTAATTTGAAATTTCTGTAGTATTTACTGTAAAGTACTTACGCATGAAAGTAATTAGGAAACAAACACGTTAAGTCATCAGTATTCTGGGTTGAAATATGATAGAAGTTAAACCCATGACCAATTATATGAAGTACTAAAATTTTATGAAGTGTTAATATTAGTACACTTTGGTTGAATAATTGGTATTATATTTCAACTTCAAAAAAACAACACTGTTTACCTGTAAAAAATAATCCCCAACAAGCAATGTATTTATGCATTTCAATCATAGAATCGAAAGGTATATATAATTGTAAAATAGTGTCTCTTAAAATTGTAATTGTATTATGACACATTGTAATTAGAAGTATTGAGTATGTGAACATTACTCCAGATGCTGCACCTCTAGTAATTGCTAAACCGTATCCTAAAATATGTCTTAAACCAAAGTGTTCTTGTTCTATAGAGTAATCTACAATAATATATCAGTAAAATGTGAAAAATATTTTAAGTTTACAAAAATTTAAAAAACACTTACAATAAAATCTTTCTGTAAAAGTACCAAGAAGAATCAAGGTATACAAACATAGCCAAAATATTTGTAATTTTTTATTTGCAAGATATTTCATTGAAGGACACCAATAATATTGAGAATGTGGAACATGTTCAACAATTTTTTCATTTTCATGTATATTATTACTTTTTTCTTGATTTATATTTGATTTCATTTCACTGTTACCACCGATTCTTGTTCGTAATTCATTTGGATCTGCATATAAACTTTCTATTGTTCTCTGTACTTTTCCCACAAAAGTTGATTTGAACGTAGATGCTCCAATATGTAATTTTTTATGTTTTCCGTCTGTATTTATATTAAATTCTAATTCTGCATAGTTTAATTTATTCTCAAAATCACTAAGGATTTGTTGAAAATCTTGCAAACTTATAGTTTCCTTTGTTGCTATATTTGCATGACACATCATTGATTGCACTAAAGTTTCTAAATTATTATCAGTTACATCTGCATTAACTGTTTCCATGAGTGATCTAACAATATTAGTTAGGATAAAATTAAATTACTATCAAATATACACTGCATCAGTGTTATTTAATTGACATACCTTAACATATTTTTAAAATCTTCCCTTTTTAATCTCCCTGTTCCATTTATATCATACATATCAAACATTAGTTTTACTTTTTCTTCTACAGAACCTTTCAAAAATATAATTAACATATCAAGAAATTCTCTAAATGATATGAAACCGTTTTTATCTTTATCAACTAAATTAAATATCTGAAAATTAAATTTTAAACTTGTTATACATGTAACTTCATGTATAAAAACTAAAACGTTTTTACCTTTTTGATGAATTCCGAGTCTGGTCTCATACTTAGTGCTTCAGAAAATTCTATTAACGTTAATTCAGTGTAAATTACTTCTTTTGCCACTGCTGAATCTATTTTTAATATTTCTTCTTCTGTGTGTGTTATGTGAAGTGCCTTCAAAGTATAAAATGTGTTATTGTTAGTATATATGATATATGTATAACTTCATTCTAAATGATTGAAATTGAATGATATTCAATTGCTTGTTATATGTTATCTATTGTACCTGTGAAAAAACTACACGGAAAAATTGTTCTAATCGTTTTTGTCGACTTCTTTTGGTAACTGCTTGTTTTAACAATTCTTTGATTGTAATATTTACAATATTTTGTATCGAAACTGTGTTTAATTCTGTAATAAATTGCTTCATAGCTTGAAGAAAAAATGTTTTTAAATAGTCTGAGTCAAATTTTAAGACTAAATCATAATTATGATGCACTCTAAGCATAACATAATTGCCATCAGAAGTAATATACACCTGTTAAATAGTATAATATTGTTTATGAAATAATTCTTATTGTTTTGTTTATCTAAGATATGGATAAGTATTATACTGTATACCTTTATTATTTCACAATGCACCAAATCTATTGCTCGTATCATAAGTCCTAAGTAATTTTTTACTTCCAATTGCTGTTTCTTCATGTTAAAAACAATAATTATATGTCTCAACGGTAATTTTTTATCTTGCCATTCATTCACTAATAAGAGAAATTGTATTAACAATATGCTTTTCAATTGTATACTAAATATTTCAAAATTTACCAGGAAACATTGTAGTAGCTTGATCTGTTATTGTATGTGATTTCCTACACTTTGATTGATATTGGTTTTTTTTTCTCAATTTTAATCTTGATTGATAATACAGCAGTGTTATAAAACCTGTTAAAAAGTATATAATAAATGCCAACTCATTTTGTAGTAGTACATATCAGAAAATTGTATGTAAGCAGGATGTCTTACAACAAAAAATAGTAAATAATCCTGCAAATGTTGAAACAAAAGATATACTACTATTGTAGAAGTAATCATATGTTCCAGGCTCTGTACATTTATCAACTTCATCAATAGTGATTTGTTTAGCATGGTAACAAGATATACTTATATTATCAAAGTTTTTGCAGTTACCCTTCTGAATAACTTCATTTTTATAACAATCAGGATGGATTTCCTTATCTAACATAGAAAGAAATTTATATTAATATTTAGGAAAGCATTTAACAACTAATGTCAACCATACCTGATGTAGGTACTCTAAAAGGATTACGTGGAATATCATTATGATCCATTGTAGTAACAAGTATCAGTATGTCATAAAATGAAAAACGTTCCAGTCTTTTAATTTCATCATTAGTGAAGAGGCTAACATATATTATTGCAAATATTAATACGAAACATGTAGAGTAGAAACTTATAAAAACAATATTTTTTGGATTACAAATAACTTACTTATTTTTTGAATTTTTATACCAAAATCTGTCTCCAGCACGAATACGTTGAAATTGATCGAGTATAATAGCTTGAAATAATTCTCCAGGTCCATCGGTGGTTTCTAAAATTCCTCCTATCCATGTATCAACATTGTCAAAGGAAAAATTGTGTAGTTTTAAGAATTCCAATGAACTCTTGATATAAAATATAAAATAATAATAAAATGATGTTTAGTATAAAATGTAAATAATTATATTTAATTAAGGATAGATACACAACTTGAATACATACTTCTGGAGCTATATTTTTAAAGTGCGATGTGTTATTAACTGTGTGTAGATTATATGCCATTCGAGCAGTATTATAATCTGGAAGTCCATGATCACGTCCTCTTTGTATATTAAGTGCCATTAAGTCTCTTCTGGAAAATTCAAGTGGACCAAATAAACTACCTCTCAAGTCTTCCACTACTTTGTGGTCTTCTTCTTCACACAATTGAACAGTCATTCCCATTATCAAATGTTCTATATCAATAATTCCTTCCACCTTTGTCAAATTTGCAAAAATGGAATTCTATGCAAAAAGAGTTATGTATATTAAGACAATATTAACAACTATTAATTTGTTATAGTACCTCTGACATCCAATAGTTATTGCACGTTCTAATTGCTTGAGAATTCTGTTTTAGTTTACAACCATTTCTTCCATAGTCCCGCAAATAAACGCCTATTTAAAAAGTTGTTCAAATTAGTATGTTTTAAAATGAAAAATAACAGTAGATTCTGAAGTAGGCTGTGAAAACATATCTTTATATGTCATTGGAAGCAGTTGTTTGTATTACAATATGTGCAATGTTTAGCTTGTTAAAGATAAATTTAATGAAAAAGTTTTGAGTGATACCTGGTGGCACTAAAGTGTGACCAAATCGAAAAGCTGCAGCTTGGAAGAATTGATCTATTTGTGGGTCAATACTTGGATCGTAACCTTTTGAAAAATAATTAAAATTAGATAAAAGCGAAATTAAGCGGAATTCATGACTGCTTTTTATAACTTTTATAAAATGTGATATTTATAAATGAATTACCATTGTATGGAAGAAGATTTGTTCCCAACCATTGAGGTAACCATTTATTTGTAACGATATGTTGTTGTGTTGCTATTACCCACCTACGAGCTTCATTGTAAACTTTTTCACCAGGCCAATTGCGTTGTTGACGTCTTATATAATTTGCTATAAGATTATGCCATCTAAACCAAATTATACCAAAAGTGAGAAGGAATGGGTTTTCGTTTCCTCTTGGATTTCCTAACTCTAAAACATACAAGTGCATCACATTCGTTTTAATAGCTACAATTATTCTACTTAAAATGTATTTTTTGACTCCTTTGAGAAATACACTATTATCAAATATATTACGTATCTGTCAAAGAAAAGAATATAGATATGTAACGAAAATGAGTGTAAGAGATGCATTAAATGCAGCTCTCGACGAAGAATTGGCAAGAGATGAAAAAGTATTTATTTTGGGAGAAGAAGTTGCCCAGTATGATGGTGCTTATAAAGTAACAAAAGGTCTTTGGAAAAAATATGGAGATAAAAGATTGATTGATACACCTATAACAGAAGGTGGCTTTTGTGGTATAGCTATTGGTGCAGCACTCGCTGGTTTAAAACCAATATGTGAATTTATGACTTTCAACTTCTCAATGCAAGCTATAGATCGTATAATAAATGGAGCAGCTAAAAACTTATATATGAGTGCAGGAAAATATAATGTGCCAATTGTATTTCGCGGTCCAAACGGTAATGCTAAAGGTTTAGCAGCACAACATTCACAGTGTTTTGGTGCATGGTATATGGGCTGTCCTGGTTTGAAAGTCATGTCCCCTACAACCTGTGAAGATTATAGAGGATGTTTAAAAGCTGCCATTAGAGATCCTGATCCAGTTATAGTTTTAGAAAGTGAAGTACTTTATAATTTTACGTTTCCTGTATCAGATGAAGCTATGGACAAAGATTTTTTGATACCGATTGGCAAAGCTAAAATTGAAAAGCCGGGTAACCATATTACATTAACTTCACATGGCCAAGCGACCGTTTACACATTGCAAGCAGCTGAAATTCTAGCAGAGGAAGGCATAGAAGCAGAAGTTATTAATTTACGTTCTCTTAGGCCATTAGATTGGGACACAATTTTTACATCAGTTTCAAAAACTCATAAATTAATGACTGTTGAATTAGGATGGCCTACTTGCGGAGTAGGTTCCGAAATAGTAGCTACAATTATGGAAAATCCAGTATTTTTTCAGCTTGATGCCCCCGCCATTCGTTGTACTGGTATTGATGTACCTATGCCATATGCAGAAAATATTGAATATGAATGTACACCTAAAGATCATCATATTGCAGAGTTTGCTAAAAAAGTTTGTGGAATAAATATATAAATATGTTATCTATTTAAAAAATAAAATGTTACTTACTAAAAAATCTTTCGACTTTCTCTGTATAATGTCGCTCAATGTATTTGTAATGATGTATTGGAGGGGGTGGATTAAACATAGGCAATTTGTCAGTATTATATTCAGGATATAAGTTGTCATGAGATGCCGCTAATAACCCATTAGGATCAAAGGTTCCATTTGAGTAAGTTCTTAAAATATTTGACCATGCTTTGGAGGTACCATAAATGAGTCCACCATCCAAAAATGGAGTTATTTCATTTAACTGCAATATTAGCGTATCAGTTTGAAATTATGCATGTCCTTTGAATATTAAGTAAATAGTAGCTATTAAATTTAAATTGGAAACCTGTTGACGTGGATTATTAGGAGAATGTCCAGTTTCCCTATCGTAACGTGTACGTAATACTGGCATTTCAGAATGTCCAGGTTTTATTCTATAACGATGACCACTTGGAATTTTAATATTGAAGTATTCTGGTGGACATGCAGGTCTTTGTGCATCTAAAATTTCTTCTACAACGTGTTGTCCTGTTGATATTATTTTTATACTAACAACCACTTATAATTTAGAAAATTCTATACCATTTTGTTGTCATTAAATTTATTCTTAATAAATTCAATATTTTGCAGCATACCAAAAAATACAAGTAATGCATTTTTCCCTGTTCTGGATTTGGATCCAATATTACCACTAAGTAATTTGTCACTCAGCTCTAATGGTTCTGGTCTATTATGGCCTGAAGGCTTGTATACACCATCATCGTAGGCAGCTGGCCACCTCCTCAATAAAGGAGTATCAATTGCTCCTAATTCTGGTCGTCCAACATTGTTGTACCATCCGTCATACCCAGGATATTCTACTGTTTTTTCTTCGAAGTTTTTTTTGTTACAGTCATCTCCCCAACATCCAGTAAGCAACCATTCTAATAATCTCTGTTTATGATTCCCGAACTCGATCTCTCTTGGTTTATTATCTTCAAATTATTATTTTCGAATAATTCATTATGTGGTTAATATCTATGTTATTTTAATTATAATATGATACACTAAGAAATTATTTGAGATATTATGCTGTTATTGAAGTAGATACTTACAATTCAAATTAAGTGTAACTCCGGGATTATTATAAATATTAGAATTTGTTACATTACCACAAGTAAATGCAAAACAGTAATAAATAATAAATAAATAAAACAAAACATGCATCTTTTATATTAATAATGAAGGCAAAGATTCCAGAGATTTATTAACACACTGTGACTTTATTATTTGTTCTAGCTTCACACTCTTGTAAAGTAAGAATTGTGGACAGGGAAAAGAGTTACCACTATATATATAATATGTTGAGAATATCTACGTCTTTGCTTGATAAGAAAACACAGGAAACCACAAAGAATGAGTCACATTTCTTACGAGATAAGTAAGGATTTATTTTAATGATGCTAAAATTATTAGTAGTTTAATCTTGGTAAAAAACAAGCATAATTAAGTAACGTGTTAATGTACTTATGGGTATGTAATGTAATAACAATGTATGAGCCAAGAAGAAAGGTTTTTTGGTTTGCAATACTTAGTAGGATAACAGTTTTAATTTTGCAATTTATTTTCAATATTTTGTGTCCTGATCATTATGCAGATGCATTTAGAAGCCCCGTTGATAAGTCTCAACAAATATCATTATATGACAATGTGGTTGTATTATTATTTGGTGGTCTCACACGATGGGATAGTGAATACTTTATACATATTACAAAATATGGCTATACCTACGAAAATACTTTGGCATTCTATCCATTGTATCCCATATTAATTCGGTTTGTTGCTGCTTGTTTAAGAGTGTTTTTAGTATTGAATATTAATAGCTCTATAATTATTGCTGGCATACTAATTAATGCCATATGTTTTATAAAATCCGCTATTATCTTTTATGATCTCAGTAAAGTAGTGTTACGAAGAACAAGCACAGCTTACAAAGCAGCAATACTTTATTGCATAAATCCGGCTACTATATTTTTTTCTGCTATTTATTCAGAATCTTTATTTGCTTACTTAACATATTACAGTATGTTAAGATCTATTATTCTGGACAAATATGTAGGTTTTCCAATAGGTTTATCTATTTTTACAAGATCAAATGGTATAATTAATATTGGCTTTCCCATGTATTTTGAATTCAAAAGATTGTGCTATAGCTTTGTAACAAAATATGAAAATTTTTCATTTAGAACTTTGAGTCAATTTTTATTCAAAATGACTACTTTAAAAAGTATTTGTTTCATGTGTAATACAATAATTATATCAATAGTACCATTTCTTATGTTACAAATATATAATTATGTTATATTTTGTGTTCCTTATTCAAATGAAATATCTATTCCTGAACATGTTCTTAACTACAGCGTATTAAATAATTTAGTATTATCAAGTAATGATAATATAGAATGGTGTCATGCTAAACTTCCAATAGCATACTCTTATGTACAAACAAAATATTGGAATGTAGGATTTTTAAAATATTACGAAATGAAGCAAATACCAAATTTTATTTTAGCATTTCCACTCCTATACATTATTATTACATGTGTGAAAGAATATATTACTGAGCACAGAAAATATTTTTGTACATTAGGATTTGTTGAAAGTGCTGATACAGCAGAAGTCACTAAACTAAAGAAATAGCCTGCTGAAATGTTAGTGTTCATTGTTCACGGTTTATTTATGACTATATTTTGCATTCTTTATGTACACATTCAAGTAAGCACACGGTTATTGTGTTCAGCAAGTCCATTACTTTATTGGTATTGTGCTTTAACCATGTGTCCTACATCACACTGTGACGATGACATGGCATTTGAAAATAAAGAAAATATATATTCTAAATGGAAAGTATTTTTTTTAACACAAAAGGAATATGCTTTGCAAGATAAACTTATATTAACCTACTTTCTGGGATATATGATTATAGGATGTTTCATGTTTTCAAATTTTTTGCCATGGACGTAATTTACATATACTGTATATTAAATTGTACAAATTTTAGTAAGTTTATTCTTATGTAAATACATGACTATATAAATAATTTGCGTATAATAAATGTAAAATTTAAACGACATACTGTTCCGCAATGTTGCGTGTAATTTAATGTAAATTTATACAATAAAATATTGAATATGAATGTCAAAGATCATCATATTGCAAAGTTTGCTAAGAAAGTTCGTGTTATAAATGTATAAATATGTTATCTATGTTACGAGCCCGGGCCGTAGCAACACGAAAGGCCGGCGAGTTTAGGTTTTCCAAGGAATATGGTACGAGTTTATTAGGAAGGTGCGCGGACGAATCTGACGCGAAGCCAGAGAGCCGCTAGGATGTTTGAAAACGAGGACGAATCCGATGCGAAATCGGAGAGCCACTGGGTTGGAAATACTCTTGGAAAAGTGTAATGCACGGACGAACCTGATGCGAAATCAGGGAGCCGTTAGGAAATGTTAGTTAGTCCCTCGTAACCTTTGAATTTGTAATTAATACAACTCGAGCGGTAAAGTTGTATTACTGTGGGAACGGTCGACCTAATATTCTAAACTAGAGGAAACTAGTATATCGATAATACTACAGATTTCTGGATCGTGTTATGGATTTAAAATTGAACTACACAGATTTATAAAATAACAGTATAATTAATCTGTCTTTCGTTACAAATGTGTTGTGTAGTGTAGTCGCGTAGTAGTAAGTAATAATGAAATAATAACTATTACCGAAACAAATAGGTGCTCGGTGTTAACGCATTGGCGATGCGGGGGTTGCGAGTGGATTTTACGGAATAATGCCGAAGTAATTCTAGTCGGAATACAAATAAAGTGTTCACGGTTTACTACAAGGTTAACTGGATTCGAAAGGGAACTTTAGCCCGATGTCACTAACGTAATGACCAACTCACAAGAACGTGACGCGACGTGACTCTAAAGTCGACGGTATAGTTCTGATCCCCCGGGGGTTGAAATCAACGGGTTCATATAGGCGTAGAAATTGATGGGGATGCTATGAAATTTCCATATAAGGAAATTTTTGACAGTTGAAGTTGCGTCACGCTTCCTATTTTTTGGTTACTACGCCGTGGGAACGGGTTTTACTCCCTCGTTTACTCAAGAGATAACGAAACCGTAAGAGCGTTTTCCTTTGCCGGGTGCGAGCTCAGACTATTAGAGCGAGAAGTATGATAGAAAATTCTTCATACGTAACAAATTCATACGAAAAACTGTTTTATATAAAAGTTGTTTTACTTAATAGAATGTTTTAATTTCTTTTTATTGTTATTTACAGAGATTTTAATATACAATATAATATTTTTAAACAGAACTATATGTTTTTATTAATGTCGTGTTATGAACGATTTTAAGATGAATTCAAAGACACATTTGAAAGTTCTGTTTGAGTAATAAATTCTCGGATAACTGTATGAACGAAAAAAAAAGATGCTATCCGAACTTGATATTTGCCAGCCACATTCGTACAGTTATCGTAAAAATTATTACTCGTAACATGATAATACTAAACATATACAGTTCCTTTAAAAAAGTTACATTATTCTTAAAGTCTCTGATGCGCATTTATTCGGATTGGGATCACTAGCACATCTACTATTTAAATTATCAAATAAATTATTGAACGTTTGGAAAAAACATATTAAAAAAAATTCAAATATTCTATTAAGTTTATTCCATGAAATCGAACAACGTTCATATAAAATATTTATTCGCATATTCAATAATTAAAGAAATAATTGCGCATGTACACTTAAACTGAACATAATACTGTATGGGTGCTATCATACACACCTTTGTCTCTCGGTGTGGCATTGACATAACAAAAAAAGGTTAAATACAATTGTATTCACAATTTTTTTCGTTAATAATGCATCGAAATTTTTTGTTAAATAAGGTTTTATACGAATAATAATATAAATACTTATTTCAAACAAATAAATTTTTATTCGATAGTATTATTAAATTTATTTATAATATATTTATAATATTATTAAAATTATATTATAAAATTAATAACTGTGTTATTAAATTTTCTTCAACATTACGGTGACAGTCGCAGAGCGCGCATTTATTCGGATTGGGATCACTAGCACATCTACTATTTAAATTATCAAATAAATTATTGAACGTTTGGAAAAAACAGCTGTGTTTTGTACAGTACTTGTTTCTATACAATGTGTTTGAGAAGCGGTAAGCATGGCAGATGACACGCGTTGGCTAAAAACTTGAAGTGCAAGCTTACATTTCGTTTTATCAAAAGAATTTGAACGAATATGCTTTTTGGATAACTTGTAAGCTGCGCGTGTGGTTATATCTTTCTCTAAATTCCAAAAAGCTACAACATCGGACCATGAAACCCAAAAACCATTGATCATAAAATCATTTTTCATTAAATTATTTCTAATACTTTTAAAAAGATGTAAATAATCGAAAAGGAAATAAACTTTTTGGCCATTTCATTCCAAATATGGTTTTTCAATAGTAACTAAGTCATTCGCGACACTCTGTTTACTGGATCCCTGATCAGAAACAACTACTCTCACTTTCAAGCCAGTCTCATACAGTGAATCTAAAATTTTGTTCAAAATAACAGACAAATCTGTTTTCTTTACGCCAGATCCAGATACAAAGAAAGCCAATGGTTGTTACCAATTAGTAAACACCCCGCGTAGCATAAAAACAAGCACTTGTAAACCCACGGCTAAATTTCTACCCAAAAATCCATATCTTTGAAACCTTCAATAATTTGCTTGTTTAGGTGGTAATCCAGACACTTTTTGATAACCATTTCATCAAAAGACAGAACACAATTTCGATCTATACCTTTCATATGGGCAGATTTAATTTTGAGCGCAGTAAATAAATTTGAGCAGATTCCAGGCCAAATGTTCATTTTACCGAACCATCGAATGATGGTGACAGGATCCGATAGATGAAAACCCAAGACGTTGCGTAATTTAATGTACAAAGCTGGCGAAGTGTAATGCATGGTCATGCACAATTGTTGCTCACGGCGATTGTAACGACGCGATCTAAGTGGCGGAAATAATACCATTAAAAAGTTAAAATAAAACCCGAAACTTTTTTTACAATTGCTTTCTTCAAGTATGTATCATCAATCTAACCGGAAGATACTTTATTTTTAAAACGATTAAATGTTTTACTCTTCACCCGTATTTGCAATCAAAGACAATTAGAAATATTCTTCTCTCGCAGTAATATTGCTTCAGTTTCCATCAACCGTTTTTCAGTGGATTGTGTTCACTCTTTGTTGAACTGATATCAAATTCAAAACTTGTGTCACTTTCATTATTATTTGAATCAATAATGCTAATTTCATAAAGTCGCGGTGTTGCATTTCTTTTCAGTTGACCTAACGCGGAATAACTATCGTTTGAAAAATGCCGATTGCATAAGTATTTTTGTTTTAATGTACTATCAGGCAATTCCACCCAATCATCGAGAACGCAGTTTTCCAGCCATGTAATACATCGATCATTGTCATTAATAGAGAAAGAATGAAATAAACTGCCGTCCGTTACATTACGGTTTATTAAACCGCAATTATAATATGAACATTTCTTAAAATGTGTTTTACTGGTCCGACGTTCCATGCACGAATTCTGACAATATTCAATGTAAAAATGGGAAAATGCAAAAGGGCTATATACAACACATAAGAAAGGCAATATGTACAAGAATGCACTACTGATAATAACAATAAGCAGACAAAACAAACGGTTAAACAAATTGTTACCTTCTACTAACCTCTCTAGCTCTACTATTTTCCCGCGCTGAAGTCACTGACACATATTTATCACACATAAATTATTTAGTTTTACTTCTGGCCACAAGAGCGTGGTTATATATTTTCACCCTGAATCGGTAACGTTGGGTATTGACACTGAAATGGTAAGGGGGCTTCTAACGCCCTCGAAACATGGGACAGAAAATTACATTGCATGTTAGGTCTATTCTTATATCTCGTTTGTGCTTCTACCGAAACATAAAGTACCGGTACTATACCGGTATATATTTCGGTTTTCGGTAATATATCGGTTTCGATATACCTTTACTGGCATAATGTCGGTATCAAATTCATACCGGTTTTAAGTCCCTGTTTTATTCATAGCATCGATGATATTTTCATCTTTTATTTGTATCTTTTATCCGTAGGCTTTGAATAAATCTTCAAATAACTTTGGCCAGCCAGCCAGCTCCAAAAAACGCGTTGGCGAGCGTCGAACGTCAAAGGCCTGCGACTGACAGTCGGCATACAATGTAAACAGACGTAGATGAGATAAGGAATCACGCACGAATGCAATTTTAAACTTTTACAATTTTCAATATGTATTAAAGAAAGTGTTATGAATGAATTGAAGAGATGCTGGCGATGAAAATGCTTCCAATTCGAGTGTAATTGAACAGTTTTTACTTATACGTAATGTTACGGATAAAAGTAATATGGTATTGAAAAACTTTATACATTAAGTTAAAAAATTACATATTTTTTATGTTCAAATTTTTTTTTATGTTTTTAATGTTCAAATATACGAGTTTAAAGTGTTTTATTGTGTCTAAAAATTTTTTAAGTTAACAATAACGAACTCATGAAATAAGCGGGAGCGGCGGATTACTCTCGAGTTGCTGGTTCACCCGACGAAAAAGCGCCTCGAGCGCAAAGGGTTAAAATTACGCATTTTCCTTTCCGATGATCTCACGGCGAAACGCTTGTGCTGAAATGGTCAACTGTCGGTTCAAACGTAAGGTAGTACATATTGTCTTTTCTGATAACGGTACATCATTAATGCGGAGAAATTTAAAGTGTTCAATTTTTATGTCCTAGTCAATAACTGTATCGTTTACCCTACATGTATCTAAATCATAAATTAAAATATAAAGTATATTGTTTTTATAGAATATTTTAATTGAGTTTATATGCAATACAAAAGGATTATTTAATATGTGACTTCTTATGTTTAAGTATTTCAATTGGTGTGAGGTACAAAGTCTGTGAACAATTCGAACATTCGTATGCTTGTGTATTGGGTTTGCGTTTTTTACTTTCATGAGTTTCTTCGGTATCCTTTGTATGTTCCTGTGTACAAGATTCTTGATGTTGTAATTTTTCGATGCTAGTGAGAACTGCTTGCATATTACAATTTTGACAATGCCATTCGGTTTCTGACATTTCCATAGAAAGTTTATCGCTCCATTCTGTTTCTTTCAAACTAAAAGATAAAAATTATAATTACGACATTTTATGATTTAGAACTTGTTTCATTTAACAATACATATAATGAGTAATAACTTACCAGTTATACGTAATTGCGTTTGATACCCGGATTCCTCCTTTTATTAAATTGGGAATCACCGCGAAATCAGATTGAAAAGGATTCGAATTTATTGATATAACGTTTTCTTTACTTCTTACATACATTATTTTAAGATCAGCTGGTAATAGTCGTTTTATTGTATATGGAACTGTTGTGTGCATATACTCGATTAGCTCTTGAGTAAGTGTATATTCAACTTCATTAAAATCTTGCTTCACTTCATTATTAATATTCGAGTCTAAAAAATTATCTTAATTAGTATGCTTTGAATGAAAAAGAGTAACAACGACTTACTAGTTTTTAAATACATTTTGTATCATACCTGATAATCGTTGATTTAACAAAAAGTCCCATTTATTCCGTAATTTAGTAGCTTTCATTAATAAAGTTCGACCACTGTCAGGTACAGGACATTCTAATGCTAGCCATGAATCACATACTATACTAAAAAATAGGACCAACCTATATATGTATAAAAAATTCTTTTAAATTAATTATACATATTAAGTATTATATTTACTTACATTGAAAAAGTACTATTTGTGTCAATTTCATTTGCAAATAAAAGTAATGTCTGTGCAGCAGGCATTCTGAGTGTATTTACCAAGTAAGGTTTTGTTGTTTCTAAAAGGGATCTGTTAATTATAATTAATTAAATATATAAATTACATCCATAATTACAATATATTGCTATTTTAAATTGTTCCTAAGAGCTTACAAATATGCTAATATTGTATGTTTCGAGCTGACAGGAGTTTTACTTTTGAATCCTGGAATTGATATAATATCAGTCTCTTCCAATTGTAATACTTGCGGGTGGTTTCCAAAGAAACTCATTGGATGTAACGCTATATATGGTTTTGCTTTTGTATGAAATAGTTGCTCATTTACTGACTGCAAAATTATTTATTACTTTCTAAAAAATAATTAAACTATTTTAAATAAGCAAAATGACGTTACCTTACAATAGTTAAATTCATCTGCGCATGCGAATTGTGGATATAAACCGCTACATAATATTATTTTTAACATCGTTAAGTCTTTGTAACTATATGCAGTGGCTGCTGTTAATAAATTCTGAACTTGACTTGGATCGTTTTTCATTCGAAATTCAATGTCTTTTATGTCAATTTCATCATCATCGTGATCATCATCTTCTAAGTGTATATTAAATGATTCCAGTTTTAATCGCTTTCGCTTTTTAGGTGCACTTTGTTTATAAGTTCTTTTTAAAGATTTCAAGAGTTTCAATTCTCCGTGCCTTATGGCACGTTCTGCACTAGACATAGAAGAATTTGCTTCAGACAAACTTTTTAATAAATTGCAGTCCTAAAAAATTTAAATCATTTTGTTGAATAAATACGTGTGCTTTTTAATAAGCATAGTAAATGAGCGTTAAAAAGATATCAATTAACCTGAAGTAATTCCTTGAATTGCGTCCGTAATTTTGTCATTTCATAAAATCTTTGTTCTTCGAGGCCTCTTCTTTTACACCATTTTCTACTGTTACTTCCGCCGCCTCTAGATTCTTGAGAACTTTGTTGTTTCACTTCTAACCATTCTCTAAACGCATTTAGTAATGTTATCGGATCGCCGTGATCAGATTCCAATTTTTTCCTAGAAGTCTTTAAAATGTTAATTAATACGTGACAAGACAAAATTTTTAAAGATTTAAATTTATAAGTTATATTCCATTACTTCACACTCTGAATCTCTATATGCTCTGTTTGTAAATGGTGTTTGTATGCTTAAAGCAGCAGCTAATGATAAAACCGGTTCCACTTGGTGGAAAATTGAACCCATTATTAACATTTTCCCTATTGTTATATCAACAGGTAGACGTGCAAGTGTTTTTCCAATACATGTTATTTTTTCATTGTCTGTAAGTGCACCCTAAAATAAAAAAAAAACATAATTTAATTATCATATGACTCAATAAGGAAAAAAAATTCAGTGAGTATATATACCAACATGTTCTTTTAATGATAATATCGAATTTTCTATACTTTCAGCTGGTGGTGGTTCTATGAATGGAAATTTCCTTGTATCTGGAAGTCCCATTGCTATCATTTGTAAAAGTAACGAATCTAAAGGCACACGTTGTAGTTCTGGTGTTGAATACTTTTCCAAAGACATGAATTCTTCTTCTGAGTATAGCCTGTGTAGAAGTATGTATTACGTTTAAAATTTTCATTACCAAATTATAAGAACATTTTAAAACATGTATTATAAATTATATACGTATATATTGAAGTATATGTATACCTATAGCACACACCAGGTCCTGTTCTACCAGCTCGTCCCTTTCGTTGCTCTGCGCTTGCTTTGCTAATCCAGAATTCTTTGAGTCGTTGCATTTTGCATGATGGATCATAGCTCATTTCTTTTACTTTTCCACTGTCAGTAACAAATCTGATTCCATCTATGGTAATAGAAGTTTCTGCGATATTAGTTGATACAATACATTTTCTCACACCATCAGGAGCATAATCAAATACCTTTAAAAAGTGAATATATTTGTATAATATTATAATTAAACATATTTGTTGTGTAAAATAAAGAAATGTTTATAAAATTTTACTTTGTCTTGTTCACTAATAGATAGAGTGCTATGAAGTGGTAAAATGATCCAGTTATTTTTTTTCTGACTATATTCTTTCGCTGCATCTACAACTGCAGTAATTTCACTCATCCCACTTAAAAATATTAATAAGTCACCTTTTTCATCAGCTGAAAAGATATGTTGTTAACATAATACAATACAAAATTTTATTTTGTGCACCACGCTCTGTCTCACCTGAATATTTTTGGTCAATTAGTTGCATTATTTGTACGTAAGGACTTGGATTAAACCGATCATTTTTATATCGAATGTCTTCTATGGGAATAGGTCTATATAATAACTGAATAGGGTACATCCTCCCAGGAACCTATTCATAATAACTAATTTTAGTAATCATTCACGGCTCTAAAATATTTTTTAAGAATTATTTTTAACAACATACTTGTATTACTTTAACATTTTCTTTCGCAAAGTAATTACTGAAAAGTTCAATATTAATAGTGGCAGACATAAGAACTAGTTTTAAATCATTTCCTTGGTTAATAACACACTTCATAATGCCAAGGAGAAAATCTCCATGTAAATGACGTTCATGTACTTCATCTAACACAACCATGTCATAAGGCAATGATTCAGATTCACCTGATAACTACACAAACAAGATATATTAAGATTTATATTTTTTATATAATGTTTAATAACTAATTACTGTCTATTAGGTTTTTGTCTTTACCTGTCTTAACAGAAGACCCTCTGTTATAAAGGTAATTCTAGTGTCTTGATTTCTTTGTTTTTCAAAACGAATTTGGTAACCAACATCATTACGATTCTCTGTTAATGTTTCAAAAGCAACACGTTTAGCTAAAGATATACATGCTATTCTTCTGGGTTGGGTGCACGCTATAAGAATTTATTTATTGATGTTATTATTGTTGATACTTATGTTGTATACCAAAATATTAAGAATTTTAAATACAATTGTATTTACCAATTTTTTGAAAATTAGCTGCATATAAGAATTGGGGCACTTGGGTGGATTTCCCACAACCAGTATCACCAGCTATAATGACTACCCGCTCACTTTTTACTGATTCAATTATCTCGTTTTTATATTGACTAACTGGTAAGTTTGCTTGAGATTCTCTAAGCTTCTTTAACTTAGTAAATTTCTCCTTTTGCTTGAAGTCTGAGTATAAAATAAGTATATTCTGAAATTTCAATAACTGCTTGTTTGTTAAAGCTTCAGTCGGTGGAATACGTGCAAATAATACATTGAAACTAAAACTTAGTTTAAAATTAATGCAATGTAATTTGTGATATGTTTCTGGTACACCAATTTTATTTAGAGTAAAATCAAGCGATGTATCAGGCATGTGGTGCTGTTTTTGTACAACTTCAAATTTATTAACAAATTTCCAGAAATCTTCGATATCTTGTACTACATTTAAATTTCCTGAAAATATTTTATTAAACTCATATTTATATTTACTAAAATAAAAATCTTCGTAATCTCTGTTGGGTTTGTTATGTATTTCTTCAGAGGAGCGTCTGATTTTAGTATCTAATATATTTTGATTATCAAAATTTGTTTTAGTCTCTATTGTACTTTTCTTATTAAAATGTGTTCTTGATGACGACATTGACTCAATATATTTATTTTTTCTTCTTTTTTTGTCGTATCGGTATTCGCATTTAGATTTGTTGCATCCTGACTGTGAACTCATATTGCAATATAACTGAGTTCAATACTTTCATGACATAACCTTAATGTTGTTTTCGGTTTAGTATACTTCTTGCATTCTATAATTTGGTATCACTTTTTATTTATTAAATCTTCGTTGCTAATTTTGCGTTCTATATAAGCATACAATCGAAAGAAATAATTGTCTATTCCACTCCTTTCTACTGACAGATTGTGACAGATGCTTTAAAACACACCTCTGTGAAGTTAGCCGGACAACTATGACCTTTCTTTTAACATTTCATTATACCACAGACGAAATATAAGAATAGACCTAACATGCAATGAGATTTTCGGTCCCATGCTTCGAGGGCGTCAGAAGCCCCCTTACCATTTCAGTGTCAATACCCAACGTTACCGATTCAGTGTGAAAATATATAACCACGCTCTTGTGGCCAGAAGTAAAACTAAATAATTTATGTGTGATAAATATGTGTCAGTGACTTCAGCGCGGGAAAGTAGTAGAGCTAGAGAGGTTAGTAGAAGGTAACAATTTGTTTAACCGTTTGTTTTGTCTGCTTATTGTTATTATCAGTAGTGCATTCTTGTACATATTGCCTTTCTTATGTGTTGTATATAGCCCTTTTGCATTTTCCCATTTTTACATTGAATATTGTCAGAATTCGTGCATGGAACGTCGGACCAGTAAAACACATTTTAAGAAATGTTCATATTATAATTGCGGTTTAATAAACCGTAATGTAACGGACGGCAGTTTATTTCATTCTTTCTCTATTAATGACAATGATCGATGTATTACATGGCTGGAAAACTGCGTTCTCGATGATTGGGTGGAATTGCCTGATAGTACATTAAAACAAAAATACTTATGCAATCGGCATTTTTCAAACGATAGTTATTCCGCGTTAGGTCAACTGAAAAGAAATGCAACACCGCGACTTTATGAAATTAGCATTATTGATTCAAATAATAATGAAAGTGACACAAGTTTTGAATTTGATATCAGTTCAACAAAGAGTGAACACAATCCACTGAAAAACGGTTGATGGAAACTGAAGCAATATTACTGCGAGAGAAGAATATTTCTAATTGTCTTTGATTGCAAATACGGGTGAAGAGTAAAACATTTAATCGTTTTAAAAATAAAGTATCTTCCGGTTAGATTGATGATACATACTTGAAGAAAGCAATTGTAAAAAAAGTTTCGGGTTTTATTTTAACTTTTTAATGGTATTATTTCCGCCACTTAGATCGCGTCGTTACAATCGCCGTGAGCAACAATTGTGCATGACTATGCATTACACTTCGCCAGCTTTGTACATTAAATTACGTAACGTCTTGGGTTTTCATCTATCGGATCCTGTCACCATCATTCGATGGTTCGGTAAAATGAACATTTGGCCTGGAATCTGCTCAAATTTATTTACTGCGCTCAAAATTAAATCTGCCCATATGAAAGGTATAGTCGAAATTGTGTTCTGTATTTTGATGAAATGGTTATCAAAAAGTGTCTGGATTACCACCCAAACAAGCAAATTATTGAAGGTTTCAAAGATATGGATTTTTGGGTAGAAATTTAGCCGTGGGTTTACAAGTGCTTGTTTTTATGCTACGCGGGGTGTTTACTAATTGGAAACAACCATTGGCTTTCTTTGTGTCTGGATCTGACGTAAAGAAAACAGATTTGTCTGTTATTTTGAACAAAATATTAGATTCACTGTATGAGACTGGCTTGAAAGTGAGAGTAGTTGTTTCTGATCAGGGATCCAGTAAACAGAGTGTCGCGAATGACTTAGTTACTATTGAAAAACCATATTTGGAATGAAATGGCCAAAAAGTTTATTTCCTTTTCGATTATTTACATCAAAAATTAATCTTTGTTTAATGAAAAATGACTTTATGATCAATGGTTCTCGGGTTTTATGGTCCGATGTTGTAGCTCTTTAGAATTTAGCGGAAGATAAAGTGTGCAGGTTACAAGTTATCCGAAAAGTCCAAATTCTTTTGGTAAAATGAATTGTAAGCTTGCACTTCAAGTTTTTAGCCAACGCGTATCATCTGCCATGCTTACCGCTTCTCAAACACATTGTATAGAAACAAGTACTGTACAAAACACAGCAGTTTTTTTCGAAACGCTCAATAATTGATTTGATAATTTAAATAGTAGATGTGCTAGTGATCCCAATCGGAATAAACGCGCGCTCTCCGACTGTCACCTTAATGTTGAAGAAAATTTAATAACACAGTTGGATAATATGAACACATGGTTTGTAGTGTCTTTAGACAAATTAAAAAAACCTCCGTTTTTTTTGGGATTACAACAATCTGTAAATGCCACCGTCCAGCTGTGGACTGATCTCCGTTTTGAAGGGGTAAAGCTTTTACTAACTTCTCGGTTAAATACTGATGTTTTAGAGAACTTTTTTTCAGTCCTTCGTATGTACAGTGGCACTTACAATCATAATCCTTCGGTAAAAGCGGTCTTGCAATTCGTAAAAGTATATTAACAAATTTAGAACGCAGTTCAACTAGTGGAAATTGTATGCCTGACGATGACGCACCGTTAATACCTGGGGATAGTATTATGCAATGTGTACCAGCCGCGTCTATATCTGATGTCCCATTGCATATAACAGAAGAGGATATGGATGATGATAGTATCAGTATATCACCGAATATAGATGATCATATTATCGAATTATCAACATCAGTATGCTGATTAGAGTTGTATGCGGTACAATATTATAATACTTTTGTTGATCCGTATGCGCAATTTTCGCGGAACGAACAATTGTTGATATCTTTTCGGGTGTACGTAGTAAACGATAACATTAACTTTGGACATCTTTGCGTCCCCAGTCAACGTTTTTCAAGAGTTTTTAGGATTATCAATCAAGTATTTGATGCGATATATCCAAAATTTCATAATAAATATCACATGGTAGATGAAATGTTTCCCGTCATTTCCTATCATGTAGAAGAAAATTTTCCACAATGGTATAGCGACGATGAATGTGCGACTCATCGAAAAGAAATAACATATTTGGCATTAAAAGTCAAAAATTTTAAAGTCACAAAATGGCTCGAAGAACGCCTGAGATTTGCAGGCTTATCGAGAAGAAATTCTTCAAAATTGTCGCACTTACGAAATGTTTAACGTATTTTACTGTTCTTAGCAGTAATCATACAAGTAAACTTTCCAATTTAGCTTTGTTTCGAATCTTTTGCATTAGCTTTCACTCGGTATGTGCTTTGCTGTGTATGTATGTATTATATTTTCTGTATTATTGCTTCCGTTATATGTATATGCTTTCTTCCATGTGTTATTTGCTTTAGTTCTATATTCTTAACACGATTCCGAATATTTTCAGCGTTGCATTATTCGTTTTCTGATCTAAAAGTTTCTTTTCATAATTCTTCTTAACTTTTAGCATGATTACTAAACAATAATACATTTTTTTTGCTCATTTCAATCTTTTTGTTCGTCATGTATATTGGCAGCGAGACGCCGGAACACATTGCTTTTTGTTTTTCGTTACTCGGTCGGCGTCACTTCCGTCTTCTTCCTTCTTCTCTGTTCGCCGCGTGTGTGAATAAACATTATACATATATGATAAAACGTATATGAATAAACACATATACATAAATATATATATGTTCGAATACGTGATATCCAATAGGTTATGGGCCCATGCCACATAGTAAGAGCTGCGTAATAACGAAGGACAAATATTAAAAGGAAGAGCATCAATAAGATAAAACAAAAATGAATGGGTCAAATATTGTATTAACGCATAAGTTCAATGGTACCAATTTTAAACTGTGGAAGTACCAAATGCCAGCATTGCTAAGAAGTAAAGGATTGTTGGGCATAGTCACTGGAGAGAGTCCTAAACCAACAGAGAATGAAGCAGTAGTAGTCAAACAAGAATGGTTTAAAAAGGATGGTTTAGCACTGGCTATAATTGTTAATGCACTTGAAGATGAACAGGCACAATTGATTTTGAGTTGCAGTATGGTTATTTGGTTAACATTTATGAAAGAAGAAGTGACATTTGTATAATGACTTTATATGAAGAATACTTTGCCATAAGAATCTCTGAGACAAAATTAGCAACCGAAATAGAAAGTCAAGGCGAACAACTGAGTGAAAATATAATGGTCAGGATAGTCAGTGGATTAACTTCACGGTTTAAAAATTTTAAGACTGTCTGGTATAATGTCAAAGAAGGTAGAGATTTTAATAACTTAATGAGACGACTTCAATTAGAAGAAGATCAGTTAAATAAAGCTGATAGTAGTACTGAAGCCACAGTAAGTGCCTTTTATGTAAAGTCAAAAAGATAGGGGCAAAAGACACAGTCCAGTAAAAATGAAAGGAAACCAACGCAACTTTCAGTACAAGAAAGAAAACAGGTCAGCAGATGTAAAATTTGTAACGAATTTGGTCAGTGGTATAGGGAATGCAAAAGGAACAAACAGAAAGATAATAAAGGACCCAGGTATTCGCAGAATTCAGATTGTACAGAGCCAGTTTTTGCATCAACCATACAAGAAATTATCCTGCAAAATTCTGACAGGTGGTTGGCAGATTCTGGAGCGTCTGAGCATATGACATTTAAAAAGGAATGGTTCTCAGATTTCATTGTACCTAACCTTTGTGGTGGAAGGGAGTCACCCTGGAAGCTACATGTTTAACGTAGGAGGAACGCTTGCAACCGCTGACTGGAGCCAATGCAGGGGTTTAACCTGGGTAACCGGGCGCCCTCCGCGTGGAGGGGGGTGACGACCCTTTTAGGTTGCCTAATCGCCGACATAGGGGGGCCAGAAGAGCGGGTACGCCGCCTCTATATGGGAGTGGTTCGGTCGATGACCCTATATGGGTCACCGGTGTGGCCCGGAGGCCTGATGGCCTGCCGACGAGGTCGGCAAATCCTCCGTAGTATACAACGGAGGATGACCATCAGACTGATCCGGGGATACCGAACCATATCCCATGAGGCAGCTATAGTATTAGCGGGGGTGATCCCATTCGAGATCCAGGCGGATGCCGACGCCGATGTGTATCAGTACCGTCAAGCCCTCCGCCTCTCGGGGCACCACCAACACCTGAAGTGACGGAAGTATGGAAGCGCCAGTCCCGGCGGATGGCCCGCGATGCATGCCGGATGCAGCTTGAGTCGAGCTGCGTCGCCCGCAAAAGGGCAGTCGGGGCGGTCCTCTTCTAAACCACAGCGTTTCGGGTTGCACCGCTGCAGACAAGGGTTGCACTGTGGGGGACGCAATTTAAAGGGGTCACAACCGTGATGACCCCTCGCGCCACCCGCGGGGCAACCAGGGCAGAGGGGGTGGTACTGGGGGTACTGTCGCGGTCGGGCCACGAGATAACAGCGTCAAGGGATCACCTCTGGTGGAATGGCATACAGCCGTCCTGGGGGGGGGGGGACAATTGGAAATGGAAGTGCAGTGGAAAGCAACTGGTTTGCGAAACTTTGTTCCTCCAGGTGGAGTTCCGCCTAAGAAAACTTATGAATTAGCAGTATTTATTGAATACTTATGAAGTAACACATTTGTACTTCTACTCATTTGTTGATAGTTTTTTTAGAGAAGGCTCATCTGCAATCTTTAGTATTTTTTATTTTCGTCTTATAGTGTCTAGAATCACACCTTAAAGTTTCTCCCGCTGTAGTCGACTACCATGTTCATCTACTCATGTGGACTCGAACTAACAAGGAGTGTATTCCAGGTGTCTGTTTCCGGTTTCTTTGATTTTCGGATATGTTTTAGAGGACTAAAAAATAAGGAAGACGTATTTTTTTATATCGGCTCGTTTTCATATTTAAGGGGTGAAACCAATTCAAAGTTTCGACCTGGAAGTGCTATCTCGAAAATCAAAGAAGTTTCACGAAAACAGCCAATAGGCGAGGTTTATGGTTTTTTATGTAGGGGAAAGGTGTCTAAAACGATCCCTTGGGGTAAAATGATTCCTGGCTGACATGTGGCTATTAGTGGTGCTATATCGTATTGTCATTCTACAATAGTTCTCCCCGCACGTCACTAGTCGTTGCTAGTGATGGGACACAAAACCGGATGCAAGTCAATCAAGTCAGATGGCGTCATGGGGCCTCAGCTCATGGCAACGGTATCTAATCTCTATAAGCCTTCGGCAACCGACGCTCGGGATACAATGTAACACACATAACGAATCACCCATGAATAAACATTTAAACTTTTATTCCTTTCAGTGTACTTTCTTAAAAATGTTATGAATAAAAGTTGGAGATTCTCCTAATGAAAATAAGTCCAAATACGACATAAATCAGATTATATTTAATAACAAACAATTCGTATTGCGACATAACGTATGAATAAAAATTATTTTCACTGCATTCAGAGATACGCAAAAATTTTGAAAAACATTGCACACGTTGCAAATACCGGTGCACCTATTACAGAATTTTCTCCAATTTTTCGGTTGAAAATTCTAGGTGGAAAAAATTAAGAAGTAAAGTAAAATGCATAAAATAATATAATGCTATCTAACATTAAAACATAAACTTAATGTAATCATTTTAATCGGGGAAGACAGCATGATCCATACACATTTGATAGTAATCAATTGGAATCGATAAGCCGCTTATTGATCTACTAGCTTTTTTCTCGTGGTTTCGCTCGCGTAGATTTCGAGATTTGGTAAAATTTTTTTTAAACAAAATTATAATTAAAGAAGTATGTAAAAATTCTTCTTTAATGTACACAGATTGAACATTATTGAAACATTATTAATGAATAATTTCAAATACTTTATTTAACTGTGGTTAAAATACAAAATTGCATTACATAATTACATAAATAAATAATTACGTATACAATCAAATGTAAGATGCTTGCAATCACATTTTACAAGATTCACCATCAGCGAAGTACCTAAATTTGGTTTAAAGAATAAATGGAACATACTATATCAGCATAGTAGAACAATGCACACGAATGGCACCAAGTTCTACACTTAAAAGTAGTTTTTCATTATCGAATGCTTGCAAGTTAGAATACTGCAACAATACTAAGAATCTTTATGCAAATGATGAGATATAAATAAAATAAGCAATTATTTTCACTTCAACGAAAAGGCAAATCTGTGACCAATTATCTCACCTTTCCCTTAATGTCGTGATAAGAATGGTATGTTATTAAATATAGTCTGATTTATGTCGTGTTTGGACTTATTTTCATCGGGAGAACCTCCTACATTTATTCATAACATTTTTAAGAAAGTACACTGAAAGGAATAAAAGTTTTAATTTTTATTCATGGGTGATTCATTCTGTGTGTTACATTGTATCCCGAGCGTCGGTCGCCGAAGGCTTATAGAGATTAGATACCGTCGCCGTGAGCTGAAGCCCCGTGACGTCATTTGACTTGATCGACTTGAATCCGGCTTGGTGTTCCATCACTAGTCGTTGCTCGAAGTGCCATGTGAATATCAGTGCTCTGTGTGTTGTCCACAAGAAAAATAAAAAATTACTGTAATTTATCTAAGATAAGGTCTTTTTCAATGTTGTGTAACATTTGTCATAAACGGTTTAATGTGACAGTTGCTTCTTGCGCGGATTTAACCACTATTCAACAATTAGTTAATTAATGTTTCGTGACCGCATGTAATAAGTTGAGGTTATATTCAACCACTGAATGTGAGTTGAGTGTTTGGGATTATATGATCCCTCTCTAGTAGGATAAAATGATCCCAGGAATGATTTTACCCATATGCTATATTATTGTTTTTTGTTTTAGTTACAACAATGCCCCGTCAGTATGAAAGAAAAACAACGCGTGAAAGCTGTTTTTATTTAAATAAAATATAATAAATTAAATGCTTTTTAATGTTCGTCGTATTTACTATCAGTAGGTATAAAATGATCCCCGGAGATCATTTAATACACATACATTACAAAATGATCTTTAAGTATGCTTTCAAAGAAATGTGAATAAAACATATAATTAATCAGGTAGCTAAAGTTTATTTGAGCCAATGATAAGATACATAGACTAACTTACAAAAACTACTTTACTTTTATTTAAATAATAAGCATTTGTATTTTTTTATATAAATTACGCCTTAAAGGGTTTTAGACACCTTTCCCCTACAATAATCTGGTGCTAACAAAGTGTCAAAAATATTGTTATGACTAAACAATTTTTATAACTTAATTTTACAACTTATTGAAATTTACATATTGATATAAATTGATGAGCATTTCATTCCATATCCATTAGTATTTTTTTTTAAATTGCCTCTATAATCTTTCAGGTGTTTATTATTTATATCCCGTGCGCACGCTTGCTGCTTCAGCTTCCGAGTGCATTGGTTTTCGGGGAATATATTATCATAGGCTTTACGGTTCATATGTGCCATAAAAGTGATATTCATGAAAAAATTGTTTTAAACGAAATGCTTTTTTACACCAAGAGTATCTAATTATCGGTGTTTCGACACAGAGTGCACATTTCATTTCTGTATTCTGTTCGAAAGCAAAATCTACAAAATTTACAAAATCGCCTAACTTTTTTCCCACGAATCGACGTTTATACCAAGAATATAGAAATAGATTATTATCTCGGTGATTATTATGTAAATTTCAATAAATTGCAAGATTAAGTTATAACAAAATTTTTTGTTATAATCAAATTGTATTTTTGACAATTTGCTAGCGCTATATCTTTGTATACATAAAAAATCATGAAACTCGTCTATTGGAAGTTTGCATGTATCTCCTCTGATTTTCGAAATAGTACTTCCGGGTCGAAATTTGAAAGAGTGGTTTTACTCCCTAAATATGAAAACGGGCCGATATAAAAAAATAAGTATGTCATATTTTTCGAGCCTCTAAAACATATCCGCAAATCAAAGCAATTGAAGGCGAACACTTCTGGGATACACTCCTTGTAAGTAAGACCTCGAAATATGCGTCTAATTTATATCGCGTGACCTGAAAGAATACAAATAGTATATGAAACACCGAAAAACTAAACACATATTTTTGGGTCAATTGAAATCTTTTCTTCGTATATGTTTAACATACAACTCGAGAACTCGGTTGCAAACCGTATCTGATACATATGTATGTATGGGCATGTGTCCTCAACCTATGCTTTGTGTAAGTGCATAACTTACTTTAATTTATAAATTAAAAGTTCCTAAAGAAGATTGGTTCTGTGCAAAATATTCCTGAGCATCAACAGTATAATTTAATGTTTGAAGCAAGGTGTGTTCTGAACTATGCACTTCGCATATTCTGTATGTACATACATATATCTATATAACACCTTGATGTATGCATTTCATATTATATGGAATAGCCTCAAAGAAAAAAAATAGTATATAGAACATCTACAAATTAAACGCATATTTTGAAGTCAGTTGAAAAATTTAATTCGTATATATTTAAAGTATATTTCGAGAACATGGTCTCAAATCATACATGATATACATACATATATGTGTCCCCAATCTATGTTTTACGTACATAAGTTAACATAATTTATAAATTAATTTGTTTCTTTAATATTGGCTTTTTGACAGAAGCTTCTGAGCATCAGCAGCATATTTTAACGTATAAATCAAAGTGCGTCCCACGCACGCACGCACGCACTCACGCGCACTAAATATATTGTACTAGCAATTAGCTGTTACTTACTTCAAAATTTTATTTTGGCCAGCTTTTTGGGGAAATCGACGACTGTGGCACCGTTTAGCCAGTTCGAGACAAGAAAATAGGAGGAATATCGACATAAGACGCACCCATTGTATAATCACTATTTTATTGCGTTGTGCTACAATTTTCATGTCCTTGTTTTTAGAAAAGCTCATCTCATACGCACACATACGAACGCGCCATGCAGCAAAATATTCCTATCGTAACACAAGTCACCCGAGCAATCGCAAGGTGCATCGAATAAATACATATGCGTCCGAATACCGAATAATTATCGATCGAACGGTTCGTTCGTGGGTCGAATTCGTAGTCAACCGCTCTCTGTACAAAGCTCCTGTTGGTACTACCGTAAAAAAAAAAGGAAGAAGAAAGAATGAAATTATATCCGAGTAACACAGTTATACGTATCTACTTAATTAAAAGGGGAAAAAGGGGGGTGGGAGGGTGGGCGAGGGTAGTTGCACTTTGATGCGCGGTTACGGCTGTGGGTCGCATCCAGGACTTCAGGAATGTCATTCGGAAGAAAGTTTTTTCCGTTAGAACTCCGTGAACACGATTTAGGTCTCATTTCCGTCGAGGTTTCGACTCGATGAGCTGAACGCGCTTGCTGAGTGCACGCCGATTCTTTATGCATGTCGGATCACGGTTTGTGGTAGACATTGCCATGCGAAAACAGTCCTGTAATCAATTCAAATCATTCATCCTCTCTCTCTCTCTCTCTCTCTCTCTCTCTCTCTCTCTCTCTCTCTCTCGCTCTCTCTCCATTGATTCAAACAGTGCAAATTGTCTTTAAGGACGCGCAGCAGCGTTTCTTCACAGATTGCAAATGGCACAGCCATGTTCTCAGCCTGTCAATCAGCTCCGCGCAATCTGACCCGACGTCCGTGCATTCATCGTCCTCTGGTTCTGTAAAAGAAATCAGAATATCGGGTAAACTTTCATTGACATCTCGAACATTGAAGGAGATCTTTTTTTTGTTTTTAGAAATAACGAGTCTCGAAGAAGTCCAGGTATGAAAGAGTCGGATCAAATATAGTTGTGAACCCTCTGGGCCATTGATGTGAGAAAAGGAGAGTGTACACTCAATTCTGTTTTTACACGATAGATACGTTCCGGAAGAATGCATGTAAAAGAATATATTATATATACCTAAAACATTTGTATTATTATGTAAAGAAAAAATATCTTGGCCATCGTGTTTTTGCTCCATTGGTGAAATTTTTTTCGGGATCTCTTGAATAAAGTTAGCACTGGTCTCCCGTGGTGCCGATGTTTTAGTGGTTTTAAACACGAATTCAGTTATTAATTCTTGTGTTCGTGTTTTGGCTAGGCCATTATAGAATTCTCTGTAAGAGGCCATTAATGACTTCCGATTACGTTGAAACTTTTCATAGAATTGGGTCGATCGTGTTACATCAAAATAGATCGTGTAAAAAGACAATGAAATTTTTTCTTCGAATTCGTGTTAAATTAAAATCGTGTAGAAAATGTTCGGTGAAAACAGAATTGTGTGTATTATAGACTTGCAGCGTGGCTCTGATTAGTGCAATCACATATGTATTTGGATTAGCGCCAGTAGAGTTATCCCTACGGTGGTCTCTTTTCGAAAACACACAGGTTGGCTCTGGCCACTGGACCAGTTTATAGCTCTGTTCCGAGTGAAGTTAGATAAAAATCGTAGAGGAAAATTTTTCTCTGTTCAACGAGCTCTCTAATTCGACTGTGTCATTTCTTTTTGCACAAGTGTATCAGTGCACTTGTAAAATGCAATTGCACAGTTTTCTTAAATGGAACGATCTTTTTGTTACATATTTAATTCCTCGTGTCATTCTGCGTATAAACGGTACAAGGTAAAGTCATTGAAGACACAATACTTTACTAGATAGTTCATTTTCTTTTGTAAATTTAGAGTAAGTACTCATATTTTTTAACCTTATACTCTAAATATATTTGTATATGTTTCTTTACATTTTTCAGCGTATTGTTTAGCTGTTCAATATTTACATTTAAACCATTACTTTTAAGTCTTCCTTTTAAATCATGCTTCAAGCGAAACAGCTTAAACATGTGTTCTTTTAAGTACAAGCCCGTGTTGAGTAAAATGAGAAATTTAGTAAATGAACATTGTTAGACGAGATATTTACAAATTTTTAGATTATTGCTCAAATTGCAACTTGCGTTAGTGTAATGGAATCAGTGTTGGGTGAAAGTTATTTCGAATAATGAACAAAAAGATGACAAATGATATTGAATCATTCGTTATTCAAAATTTTTGAATCACACACGAGTAAATGTTTGTTTCCAATGTATTTTATGCAAATTTAATTCAAGTGTCACGTTTTTTCGAATGTATCATCAGAAATCTTGGAGGAGCGAGGTAGATCGACCATAATAACGTAAGAGAAAAGTCTCCCACAAGACGTTTTGTTGATACATTTTCGAAAAGAATGATATTTAAATCACATTCACATAAAAGTCATTGAAAAAAAATATGTAGTCGCCTTTTGTATTTGAAAATTTCGAATAACGAATGAAAAGATAACAAATAACATTGATGCATTTGATATCCAAGAATAACGAATAAATAAATATCGTTCGTCATCGTTTTATTCGTTATTGGCAACTGCTTTTGCTCAATACTGAAATCGAATAACGAATAAAATTATATTTATTTTCGTTATTCGTTATTCGAATGAATTTTTATTGCATATCCCAGCCAATACTGGATGGAAACTGGAACTACCTACTTTTGAACTGCCTTGAGTGGCAAACTAATTCTAATCCGTTTTCTTAACAGTACACCATATTTATTTACATTAGACTACGTTTGAAAACCATTGAAAGTGCAGTAGAATTTTGTTAGTTTTGTAGAAATTTGTACATTAGTTAATTTTGTCTATTAAATCAAATGAAGAAGTGTGTGTATTGATCCTTAAAATATAGGCGTAAGTGAGTGTTACGTTACTATGTACTCCCCGTATTAACACGTTCATTATGGTGTTAACCTTATGTCATAACCATAATAGCATTATCAATGTTTATTATAAACACGAATACTGGTCATAACGAACACAATGTCATACATATTCGAAAGTTCGCATCTCCCACCAATTCTCAAAAATCATTTCTTTTGGATCCAAAATCCAAGACCAGCAAATGTTATTCTACGGTTTTGATGTATATTTTTCTATGTAGAATGAATTGTGTCCAGATTTCTGATCAAATTGATCTACCACATTTACGAGTGTTAAATACATGGTTACTCTTAACATTAACTGCAATTTTTTTTTGGACACAGTCGAAGTCTGCTTTACGAAAGAAGTATGTGCACATTTATTGACATGTCAATTCGTGAACTTGTGTTGAGTATTTATGAGGTTTTATATTCATTTGAGTATTCTATAGGGTGCAAGTAAAAATTCGTGGAAGAATTGAAAACAGGGTGATTCTTTGTACAAAATACGTCCAAAGTGTGAAATAAAATCTTTTCATAAGAGGCTTTGTTTTCGAGCTAATCGAATTCTATAATCTGCACTGCAGATGCATAGAACTTGCTTAAAGCGTCTGTTCATTCCATCCCGTTTCTACTTATTGCCAGCACGAATGCAATCCAAATTGTTTTTCGTGCACATAAAATCTTGTCGAGTAAACCAACCAGTGAATGACCGAATTGTTGAATTTATGGATGTTTGAGATTAATATTTGAATGTATTATTTATAACAAAAAAACAGCTGTTAAAATTGCAATTACAGTTATTGTTTTTGAAATTTGTATAAAAATAATTACTTATACTTATTGTAATTTTGAGAACATTATTTATAAAGTGCAGAACGTGTAGAAGCCCAGTAAATGACTGCTACATTTCTGAAATATTTTGAACAAGAATTGTACTTATTAACACAAAACCTACCGAACCCTTCAGAGAGGTAGGAATTAGTACGCCAATACCGGTCATTTTGGCCGGTCGTGGTAGACTTAGTGTTAATGTTTGTCTAATAGGCTAAACTAAAAATATGGAATATTGTAAGTGCAAATACACTCCATTTATAAAGATTTAATAATTTTAAATTTATGATTTAGATTTCTTTGCCTAATGTTCACTCATTGGTATACATTCATTCAGTTACTGGTTAGTTTATCCTACGAAAAAAATTTATTTCACAATTTTAGCTTATTTCTGCACGAGGAAACCCTTGTTTCTTCGTGGTCGCGTATAATGTAAATTTTCCCAAACACTGTGTAATTGTATGTATGTACAGGATGAGTCATTTAAATTGTTTGAAGGATGAGTCATTTAATTTGTACAACTTGTAAACGGTTTAGTACAATTTGCTTGTCGTGTATTAGTAGTAAAAAAGAATAAAAAATGAGTAATCAGTAGAAACACTTTGTATTGTTTTATCCACACAATCATCAATGTTTGTAAACACTCTCCCGGACAAAGACAACCGCAGTAGTGGAATACACGACAAGCAAATTCTACTAAATCGTTTACAAGTTGAACAAACTTTAAAGTCGATTTTCTCGAAAACGGAGCCCCGGATAAGAAAATATTATACCAAAATATTTCCTTCTTTCTTAACGTAGAATCACTCCCTGCCCAGTTGTACTACAATTTTCGGCCCACCCTGTATTTACGAAGGGCTGAAAACCTTTCCGCCTTGCCAAGAATGCTTCGAAGCGGATCCGTGTTTACTTTTCCCTGACTAACGCAAAAAGAATTATCCCAATCGACCGATTATAACCAAAAAGTTAAGCAGGACTTTAAAGATTTACGAAAATGCTTTTCCTATAGCCATTTAATTTTCTACAAAATATGAAAAAAAATAATGACGGTCATGTGAAAACTCCATCGATTTTCCATGGAATGACCCAAACGTGATGAATAACAGTCTAACTTTTCGTTCCTAATTAAGTACTTACGTCTGCTATCGATCATCGTGTAAGAAAGTATATGTATTACGGAGAAGAAAATATGTCTATATACAAATTGTCTCCACTCAAAGAAATAATTCAAGAAGAAGAAACACCGAGAATAATAATGCATGTGATGTATCCAAATACCATTTTATTTGCACACTAGTTTGTAGTAAAAGAAGAAAAAGAAGAAAACACGCTAGCGAGTCATTGAAAGAGAGTATGTGAAACTGATAATACACACAACGATATTATTCACTGTCCCATAAGTGAATTGAACGAGAACAGGCTATGAAGTATCGAAAGAACAATGAAAGAGCGACGTGTCAGCCTGTCACAATTTCACTAAATCGTAACAATAGCTGCTACATGTGTTAAATAAATCATGATCGAGAGTGGTTGAGGTTTTGAATGAGTAAGAAGGAAAGGAAAAAAAAACACCTGCCAAGAACATACTTCACCGGTAGATTCTTAAACAAAGGATGAGGCGAGGAAAAAGATTATAAAATTCCCAGAAAAATTGTTATCAGACCGATAACCAATGTTGTGAAGGGTCGATGTCGAAGAAACACAGTAAAGAAGAAAAGAAAATTTTAATAATCCGAGGAAGAAAGAAAAATGTCTTTTGGTGTTGATACAGATTTCTCTTACCCCTACCGTTCGTCTGAAGCCCGTACGGATCTCCCTTGGTTGTTGTCGGGAACGACATCATGCTGACAGTGGTCTTATATTTGAACGGGCTAATTTTCGGGTAACTCGGTTCACTAGTGACTTTCGAGGACGGGCTAACGGTGTGATACGAGTTCGCGTAGTTTGCATACTTCCTAGTGGTGCTGGTACCGTATTTGTTCTTACTACTATTATCGTCGTTATTGTTCACTTTAGTCTTGTATTTGTTCGCGTACAAATAATTCGCAGTCGTGTTCGTATATTTCGATGCGGTGGTCGCCGCGAATGGCGTCGGCCGATTGTATGGTGTGCTTGTCGACGTCGGCGTCGACGAGAAGAGGTTCGCGAACGACGAGGAATATTTAAATTTCGATTGCGGCGTGCTGTGTGTCGTCGATTCCCACGGATACCTGTGTGAAACAGTATTCAATTGATATTATCAAGAGAACGACAGTGAAAAACAAAGAACACGATTCGTCTTGTATTTTCGTGTGTGTTAAATTTTCTACTGAATTTTGCTTTTCAGATAATTAAAGAGGTATTCTAGTCTAGACTCTAGACCCTCTAGACTAGTCTAGACTCTAGAGGGTCATTTTTTAGACCTTTTTTTTTACAAAGAAACCATAAGAGTCTTTTGAACACATATTTACTAGACGTACAAATTAATTCGTTGGCTTCTGTTCATAGATTTTTGTTTATTTACAATGAACCGAAATACAGTCTAGTCTTGAAAATATATGTCCCATCAGTTTCTAGGCATTTACGTCCTTTCTCGGACAGTTGGCGAATCTCTTCTTGAAAGAAATGATGGCGGTGTTGAGTCAAGAATTAATTATGAGGACAGGAATTAATTTGTATATCTAATATCTATGTTTGAAAAATATTTAATATTTTTGTTAAGCGAAAATAACCAACATTGACCGAATTATAAAACATTCGGTATTGTCTGTAAAAATAAATTTCCTACTGGCTGACACGATCCTGGCCATTTTGCTTATTTGAAACGAAGAAAATCAAAAAGATTGTTGATTAGTATGGCTATGACGTGAACGAGTATGAAGAAAAATAAAGAAATCTGAAAAAATGGTGGCACATTCGAAGTTTGAATATCAATTTTTTCGATCAGAAATTTGAGGCTTTCACGGCTCGGCATCATATAGTTCTCAATGTTGAGGCTTTTGGGTGTGAACTGTGTCCTTGCGGAATTGTTTTTCCAACATTTCGCAAACATTGCAGTTAGCTTCATCATGCTTGCGAAACGTGGGGAAAAAAATTCCACAAGGATACTGCTTACACCCGAAAGCCTCAACAGTGAGAACTGTATGATTTTTTCGATTATTTTCGTGTTCCACGAATTAAAAAATCAGGACAAGAAAATAGTTTTTTTGATAATGCTGGTTCATGCGATAACGGTATATCTGTCGAAGGTGTACACCACATATGAAGTCAATCAGTCGATTAGAATTTTAGATATCGTGTCAGCTATTTAACAAAATACGATTTCGCGAAATACATATTTAAAGACCTGTACGTTCCACACTATTGGCTGTGTGTTGTCTTCAAAACATCTATAATTTCGTTAATTTTACGAATTCGGGCGAATTCTTCTGCATGCATATATCTGAAAACCTAAACTTTCAGAAAATACAAAAATCCGACTTTTTGAAAGTCCAGACCAGAATACCCTATTCATTGAAAACTGAATATTATTTATTATATTACGTTTTCCCATATATGAGTGAAACATAATCTAGCGTCTGTTAAGCAATAATTAAGTAATACGCATAATTCAGTAGGTATAGGGTGAGACTTTAGGGCTAAATAGTAGTTTAAACTTCTTTTGATTCGAACGTCGTACCAAGGTTAATAGAAAAACTAATTTTATCGTTGTAAATCCATTTTTAAAAGTACTGGAAATTGATCTTCTGTACATCAAAACGTGGTAGGTACTTGTTTTGCAATTATACTGACCTACACTTTATGTTATTGGATGTAAAAAATGTACTTTTTTATACGAGGCCAGATAAAAAATTTGAACGGTTATATTTTTGTAGACTAAATGTTCAGGATTAGTTGTAAAATCATATTATGCATGTATTAAGACTACGAGACAGTAAGTTGATCTATTAATGTCGAACAATCGAGAAGATTGCCTTTGACGTTCTCTATAGCTTAGTACTTCAATTGAATTTAATAATTACATCAGTACTGTAGGAACGTTGGAAAAATGAGAGGGCCCAAGCGGGATTCGAACTCACGACCCCCGGCACCGAAAGCAGAGACTCTATCTACCCACTGCTCCACGGAACCCTCCTATTTTCCAAAGATGTTATTTGCTCCTTTGTTGGGTATGGAGTTCCCGATCCCACAGTACTTTGACATAAAAGTGAATTTATCTTAATACATAATATAAGAGTAGCTTAAAAAATTTTAGTTTCTTTTATGTACATTACGTTACTATGTTTGAATTTCTCTTTAAATTCAAAACTCTTCCTAAATTAATTGCTCGATACTTACATTAATAACGTATATCTTTTGTGAGAAATCATTCATTTCATAAAAGTTCAAGTACAGTAAGTTGTTTTTAAGAGCCTTCATAATGTTCGAAACTGTTGGTTACATAAAATGCAATTGTAATAAGAAAAATGATGACAAATATAAAATAACAATGTAGATACCATTAATTGCAGTACTTTATAAATATTAGGATATTATATATTATATTAAGTTGTTACCTGTACTCTGTGTTGTTGTATTGAGCGAATAGAGGCCGATTATGGACTGTAGGGTTATAAGTGCCGTCTCGGCGTACATACGTTGGAATGTTTTGTGTATAATCTGGTATAATGTTCTCATGTTCGGCCACGCACTTTCCATTGAGGCAGTACTAGAAATATACGTTATTATATATTATTAAATTTAAATTATTACTTAATAATCACTTTTTGATAAATTAAAAACTGGTTGGTCATTAACACTGGTTTAGTCATTTACCTGACCATCACCACAGGGAGAGCCTTCGGCCGCTGGACGATACGCCACGCAATAACCCGAACCAGCATCAAAACAAAACAGCTGAGCACAAACTCTGTCATCTTTCTGAAATGCAATAGACATACTTCTATGAATAAATATAAAACAGTATTCAGTCTATATAAGGTCAGTCGTGTGATTATACAAAATTGCACAGTAGGTATTTATCGAAAAGAATTTCAATTTAATAATTGGATGGATTATTTTGTACCAATTAAAGAGTTTAAGGAGTCTTGCCACTGTGAAGGCCTGTGAAATCGTCATTTCTTGGGAATTTTTTTCAGTGAACGAAATATTCAACATAAATCAAATATTTATTAATACATTTATTGAGTGTATAAAAAAATTTTGTTTGAAACTTGAAAACCATGAAATATTTTGTTGTTTACAACGAAGTTCCTTCAGATCCTCTTTTAACATCTTTCATAGTTTTCTTCGAAACGTTTCGAGTGGAATTTTCATCCAACAATGATGTGGAACTGCAACACTTTTTCACACGTGGAATCAAAAAAATTACTAGAATATTGTCTAGAGTTTGTAAACAATAGTGGAGAATATACATGTAATAAATGAAATGTTACATATTTCTCGAAACAAAATTTCAGATTTATAAGAAACCGCAACGAACTTATTAAATAACCTAATACAAAGCGATAGTTCCTTTGTAACGATCTAATGCAAGGTGCATTAATTTCTTCTTTAACGCAAAACTTACGAAACAAGCACTGGTTCCACGGTCTTTTCGACATTGTGCATCCAACGAGAGCAGCTTTCCGGGTAGAACTCTAGGAAATGCCTCGTCTTCGTGAGGTGCATTATACAAACACGTTGCTGTATCACCGCTGAAATTCAAGAAAGAAAAGAAATTGTGTTACATTCAAACAATAACATCATTATGATAACACATTAATATTTACTAATAAATTTCCTATTTAATTGACTCAACACAACATTATTTCTTAATCAATAGGTACTTAAATAGGTACATAAATTGTGTTTTTATAATTAGCACACCATGACATTATCTTCTTAATGAGATCAATTAATTATCATAATTAATCATTGTCGTAATTTATTGATTATTTGTTATCATAGCGCTGTCTCGTTTATTTAAAGAGTTATAAGCCCTATTACAACCTACCGCTGTTACTTTTACTCCGGTCTTCCCGATGCTCTCCCCTATTTTCCAAATCGATATATTGGCCTTTTTGTTTTATTAAAAGTAGGTATGTTCGCCATTAAACAGAACAATGGAATACAGTTTCGGTTTCTGGTGCAATTTTTACTATTCAGCAGTTGCCCTGACTTTGTTTCGTTTACAGTTTCATGATTCATTAAAGTTTCTGTATTTAAGGGCACATTTCAATAAAGCTTTTTCACAAGAGCTGGTACTCGAATAAGCATTTTTCAAGGAAGCACTTTTCAAAGAAGCTCTTTTCAAAGAAGCACTTTTCAAAGAAGCACTTTTCAAGGGAGCCTTTTTTTTAAAAGTAAATCGCATCTTTTTTAATATGTGAAACATACATACTTTAAGAAGTGATGGAACGACGACACGCTACAGTGAGACCACTTGAAACCTTTCTCGGTGTGCCTCAAGTCGCTCATGATATATCCATCTTCCCAACGACATTTTTCCGCTCCAGGTCCCCCAAGATAACTGGGCGGTGGTGACCCATCGTGAACTGCGCCCAACCTATAATATTTAAATTCAAACATAATGGCATTTTCCGCTCAAATACAATACAGCGGGTGATTGTATTTATTAGGGCCACAGTACGAAAAATATACCATTGTGTTGTGTTTATGTAGAAATAAAATCACAATATCAAGATTTTTACACTGTGTAATTTTTAATTAACAAACCGTTCACTAAAACTCCTTACGGAAAATTAAACTTAGCATAGGTAATTATAAAAAAATACATTTGAAATCGTGAAATTGTCAATTTATGCAGGTGGCTGTAATAACTTGATCACCCACTGTAATTTCTACGATTGTAGAAATTAGTTTTGCAGAAAAATTCCCTGTCCTTAACCGTTGTCAATAAAATATGCAAAAAAGACAAGGGGTTTTTTAAAATTTTAGCTGGAACGTATAAACCTACTCCAAATAAATTCAGAATTCGAAAGAGCTGTGATTATCGAGATTCGTGAGAGCAAATACACTTGTTATGTTTTGGTGGGTTAAAATTGTAAGTTACAGATATTATATAGAAACAATCGTATTCTATTATTTGATGATTGTTGTAACAGAATATGTATATCAACAGGCTGTTCCTAGCCGCGATGGTGGTATGTTATATGTAAAATTTTGGCAGGTAAGAATAATAATCAAATTAATTTTGTATGTAATCTTTGTAACACTACTCGTATAAGAGAATGAACTGTTGTTATAGACAGCCCAAAATAGCATATGACATTTAACCATATTTATTGGATTACATTCTTGTAGGTAATTAATGGTCGCTATTTATCAACTATAACATCATTATTACAAACATTATACGTTAATTCTGTAGGTACTTATATGTGGAATAAAACATTCATTTTAAATATAACTATTTGTGGCGGCACGTGCACGTAGTGATGGGGAATCGAGCCGTTCGAGCCGGAAACGGAAAGCTCGAGCCGGCTGAAGCCGGCTTGAAGTCGGCTAAAATTACCGTGCCAGCCTAATCAACGCTGGCAGCGAGGCGGCGAGTCACCGTCAAAGGCAGGAACGCCGGGTCTCGGCGAGTCGAGATGTTATCTGATACCCTATATGCCTCCGTCGCCTGACGCTCGAGTTACAATGTAACACAATGAATGAATCACCCATTAATAAAAATTTAACCTTTTACTCCTTTTTGAAGCAACTTATTCACTATCAGTAACATTGCTGGCCTTTATTAAACTACGAAGTTTTATGCCAATACCGAACTACGATCACTTCTCGTTCATTTTCTGTCACATTACCTTTTCGTTAATACGTTGTGGCGGCCTTAGGACTGCCACCACGTCCTTATTTCGTTTCGTTTCGATTTTTTGTAACTTTCACTTTTCTGGTCTTTCGTTTCGCTTTGCTGTTTCCTGTATATTTCTTCTCTTCAGCGTTCTCACGGTCTCGTGCGAGTCTGGTTATTGCCATGCACATTTGGTAACCAGGTTCGGGCGAGACCCGGGCTTCTTACTCTTACATCCACTTTCACCTAGGGTCCTTAGGTTTTTCTAAAAGTCCTTCTTTGTTCAGTTTTTCTACGTCGATTTTTTCTCTCTGTTTCCACTTTAACTTCCTGCTTAGGGCGTCGTGAAGGTCTAGCGACCGTGCACATTTGGCGACCAGCTTGTGCCGTCCTTGCTGTACGCTGATATCTCTTTTTTACCATCTCGACACTTTCTCCAAGTTTCCCGGCATTTTCGGGTTCCTCCCCTACGTTGTCTGTCTTTCTCTTTACTCCATCTATCCTTTTTCTTTTCGCCCTTCTTAAGCTAGCGCGTAACGACGGAGGTGGTCAGTCTTGCTGGATGGTGGTACGTAATAGCACTTTGTCACGCGCGTGAGAATCTTGTACAGTTAGTCGAATAAACCAAGTGTCAATCAAAACGTGTGGATTACTGTTACACTCCAATTCCCCTCAACGTTATTTTAAAAGGAAGTTTACAAATTCGTTAGCCCCTCTTTATAAATAATTATTAGTTTCCATTCTGTTTAAAACAGTAAATATGCATTAGTCTTTTTACATTACACATAATTTGCCTAAATTTATGCTTCATTTATTAATCTCTTTAAATAACAATCGACAGATGATACGAAGTATGATTTTATTTCTAACGTTGTTTTATTTGCTGTTATACGCAGTTTCCTGCGATGTATGTCGATTTGCTTGTTCGGAGCTCCATAGTACAACCGCAGCGCGTAGCCACCGCTAGCGCGGAAACTCGGCTGGCAAACTCGCGCTCTGATTGGTCGCGGTTTTTCATTACTATCTCGGTAACGAAGCCTCAGATTACATTTTTGCTAAGGAAAAAGTTGTTCCGAGTTACCCCTCGAGTGTCCTATTTCCGGGTCGAACAGCATTTTTGTTACACCCTGTATACAGGGTGTCTCAGCTAACACGATCACCTCGAATAATGACCTAACGGTACACTTTATGCAAATTTTGAGGCATGGAATTTAAATGACATCAAGGGGCACATCTTATGATGTACATACCTTTTTTCTGGGTGGAGACATTTCAGAGATCTCAAGGTCACCTTGATTTTTTTTAACGGAATGACCTATTTTTTTTAACATAGAGCGATAGAGTATAAAATTTTGAGCAAAAAAGTGTTGTCCTTCACACGTCCCTAACCTAATAGGTAACGAGATATTTGCAAAGTAATCACTGTATTGAAGTCGCTGTATTGAAGTTGAGGGGCATCAGTGCAAGCACTTATAGCTTGCAAATAGTAAGTACGTATTTAAAATTATTTTGTATTTGGGTCTCTATCGATCTATGGTATTCGTGGTGATCAACTTAGCTGAGACACCTTGTATAGTTAAGAAATAAGCAGACGGAATTTTAGAGCGTTGTCCGTAGCCAGGTGTGCGGTTGAATACGATTAGAAAGTGAAACTTATTCTCAATACGTAACAAAAGTACGTATTTTCGAAATTTTATCTGGAAAATTACTTGTAGTTTATTGTGACCTGAATACCCCCCCCCCCCTAATTGTAACATATTCAAAACCACCTGTATGATTTTTTTCTTTTTCAATAATTAAATTAGCTCGAGGGAATCGATTTTTTCCGTACAGATTTATTTATAAACCGATTCTTGCAACAACTCAGGAACAGCATTGTATATAAATGTCAATTCTGGTAATGAAAGTGTAACTACTAATTCTTTATATTTAATTAATGCTCAAATGAAGTCTTTGCAAGAACAAACTATTAACCCCTTGTCTTATTTGATAACATCAGGTCACACACATGGTGTGACGACTTCAAAATAGATTGAAGGAACATCCCTAGTAGCACAAAAATATTAGTTAAATATGTTTTTCAAATATTGAAAAAATATTTCTATAGCCACACTTTTTAATATGAAATAAATATTGAATCCAAATATTGTATATATATACAGGAAATATAAAATAAATGTTTAAAAAATATGAACTAAATATTCATAGAATATAAAAGAAATATTTAAAAAATATGAGTTGAATACTTAGACAATAGTAAATAAATACTGAAAGTGTGAAAAGAATGTTTAAAAAAAATACAAATAATTTTCATACGCCGTTTCACGCATCCGAAATTAGTCTACTTCGTGATTATATCCCCCTTCTCTATTAAATACTTTGTATCTACTTCCAAAATTTTTCGTTATCTGTGGGGATTCCAACTCGTGACTTACGGATTACTGGACATACTGCTTCCTGAATGAGCCTTGTGGATCTTCTGTTACAGAGATGATTTTTCATTTTTCAAGAGGAAAAAATTTAAGGGTGATTCTTTGAGGCAAAATCAGATAAAAATCAAGAACAACCAAATTGCGACAAATCCTGCGTTCGCAAGTTACAGGCGTTCAAAGTGGAAAGTGCCTTTTCTCATATGATAACGAATAACTCAGCCAATAAAAATTGTACAACAAAATTAAAAAAACGAAATTAAAGAGAAAAGTTCTCTCTCTAAAAGTATTCCATTGGGATTACCAGAAAAAATTTTATTTGGCCCACGCATCCTTTCAAAGTTGACCAACCCTTTTTAATATTCACTTGCTGCGCTTCATCTTTAAAAAAAAAAGAGGAACGAACTACATGGAAATAATTCTTGTATACAATATTTTTTATAACTATTTTTCGTGGAGATATAATCATTTGAAAATGACCTATATTTTCGGAAAATTTTAGTGGTCCCTTAATTTTGACGCTCAGTGTATATTGGGAAAAAATATTTTGTTTCTAAATATTAAATACATATTTATTTTATATTGGGAAAAACATATTTTCTTCGTAATATGAAATAAACATTGTATGTATATTTAAATATTAAAATATTGAACCTCTTTTTAATATTGGATGAATATGTATTCAATATTTTGTGCTACTAGGGATGAATATCATTCGTTTTCTTTGAGTCGAAGTGAGATACTACTTTGTTGGTATTAATATTTAACTTATATAACAAATCTGCAGTTGTGACCAGTACAGAATTAATTTTGTTTCTGGAAAACTATTGACAATGAAGTAATTCTGAAGTCTGTAAGAAAATGGTAAGGCTAGAAGTTCAAATTGTTTAATAATATAATAAAAATTACAGTAAGAAAATGTAAATGTAGAAAGTTGTAAAGTTTATTATTAAAAACTTACAAATGACCGACTTCGTGGGCAGCGACGATAATTCCACTAAATCCGCCGGTATCCTCGATAATAGCGACGGAATTCACTTTTTCAAGACGCTTATTTACAACACAGGCTCCACCCACATACGCGAAACCTGAATAAACGAAATAGGATTAGATCACAACGCTTCAATCTCTATTAAAGCCATACAGCTAATATCATTAGAAATGTTAATTTCTCTACTAAATTCATTATTCGATTTAGACTAATAAACTACATTTTCAGCGAGTTAAATTAATATCAACGTAGCAAAATACACGGAATATGTCTTCAATTTTGAGAAAATAGAGTGGACCGTATTAAATTTCATAGGACATATCGAATGTAAGAACTTTGCGTTGTCTATATGCAGTATATGCATAGTAGTGGGTGAGAAAGTTATCACTTCTTCGACTTGTTTTATTTTTATTATTTTTTAATGTCAACTTAAAACTTTAGTATGCGTTTAATATATATGTATATTCTAATAGAGAATTAAAAGTTATATACGCAAACCAGTATGATGTTAAGAAACAATAAAAATAAAAACAAATTAGAAAAGTGATAACTTTTTGTGCCGCACTGTATATTAACAGTTGATTTTTTTCACGATAGACCGAATTTAAAACCCATTATTACTCCGTTAATCAAAGGAGACCATCATTAAAAATAGTCCTTGCGTCTTATATATTATAGTAATAATTCAAAGCAATGATGGTAAATAAAACAATTATAGTTTTTTAAATGTAGTGAGATGTGTCGTGATTAAATTATTGGTATCACCGATTTAAAATTTGAATGTTTTCAGAAGCGAAGAGAGAGTAAAATCTTGAATGTAATAAGGTAAAACAACTATTGTATCGTTATTGTAATTCAATATTCTTCCTCGTGGCCACAGTGCAAAAAAACTGACAATGAGTCTTACAAATTGCAATGAACACGAGACTGCAATCGTTTCATTGGCTGGCAGATTATTGTTATTCTGCTTTCGATTCACTTGTTTTTCACTGCTTTAATGGTAACAACATTACTACTTAGACTACGGATATTAATTCAATTCTAGCATATAAAAATATACAAAATATTTGCAAGATATCTACAAGATATGTGCAAAATATATTATCGAAATATAAATAAAGGTATACAAAAGTAAGCAAAACATATGTAAGATATATGAATTATTTCATTATTGTTATTTATTATTCATTATGATTTACATTACAATAGGCAATTGTAATTTTTTCTGTTGTTGTGTTCTATCTGAAAAAATCTGATTTGTACGTCGAAAATGTTCGTTCAACGTCACAGTAATGTTAACATTACTATAACACGATTATACGGAGGGAATATTGTATTTCCAATAATATGGCGCATTAAATAAAATAAATTAAAGTAAATCACACGTGTTCGCATATAACAAATTAATCGCACGTAATAGAATCCCGTTTATTCTCAAAAATGAAGACAAGTACCTCGTAAAGTTACCGTCGATATCATTATTAGATACAATAATACATTTCCATTAATAAAAGAATACAGGCAAGGAGTATTTGTTTAATAGGCAGCATGCATTTGGCGTTAATTTACGTTAATTGGATAACAAAAGCTGTCGAAACATGTTAATATGTACTGTCATTTACCCGCGGAATCGGTTCACAATGTTTTTACTTTAACAACTCGCAACACGCGAGAATTAGTAATTTTCGAAATTTCTGCCTTTCGATATTAACTTGGTTCGCTGGTGTTACATTACTTCGATTTCGAAGACTTACCGGAAATTGTCCTTAGCCATAATGCAGCCAAAGAAATGAAAAAGGTATAAATAATTCAGAATCGAATGAAAAGAGCGTGGAAGTAATAGAAGGATAGACGTATTCGAGATATTCTTAAGCTAATACGACACCATCGGGGCCAGTTAATTAATCACAAAGCGACACGAGATGATGCACACATGTAAGGTAAGTCATTTAAATCGATCTTCACGAAACTGAAAATGACACCATTAAATGTTTCAAATAAAAGTTGAATGTGATGTGAATAGTTTTTTGGTAGATGGACGCGTAGAGACATATGAAGCTCAAATTTTTTTATTTAAATAAAATCATATATTTTGTACTGCATTAGTCGACGCATTTCATATAAAAAATTATTAAAATATTTATACCAAAAACTATTAGTTTCGGAGACATTTTAATTTCAAAATTGTGAAGTTGTATATATAAATAAGATGTTGGATGTCTTGCGTAGTATCGCACGTACTTTTGGAATTAAAATATTTCCTAAAGTAATGGTTTCTCGGTATAAATAGCTTAATACTGATTCATAGAAAATGACGACCTGCGTCGATAATATAGTACAAAATATAGGATTTCATAAAAAAAATACACACATTTGACTTTCATATGTACTCTACGTATGCAGCTACAAAAACCTACTTACATCAAATTATGTCCCTCTCGAAACCATTCACCATTTATGTGAAACATTTTTCGATATCATTGATGGTTTCGGAGATATTCAAGGGCATCGATTTAAAGAACTCGCTAGAATGTTGGAAGCAATTTATTGTGTCGATACCGAGCCGTTTTTACGCACGCACGTGTGCATCACATATAAACATAGATCAAACATATCTGGGCATTATTTTAAAAGCATTGAAACAATAAATCACTGTTCTTCATTAAAAGGATTTATCTACAATTTTGTTAAAGACTTATTCAGTTACTTCGCTTTTAATAAATTGATTTTTATCTTACTTTTTCAGTTGAATGAATATCTTGTAAAATAATTACTAAACCCACATTTGTGGAATATAATATTGAAGTTCACGTTTAAAATTTAAATTCCTTTACCTTGTTTGAAATAATTAATTAAATAGATAGGGTGTCATGTAATTGGTGGTAATACCGGTTAGATGGTGATTCTACGTGAAAAACTCGAAAATATAGAATAAAATTTGTTCAGGTGAGACTTCATTTTGGAGAAAATTAACTTCCATAATTAATCAGAAACGCGTGTATATTCGTTATGATAGAAACGGAATGCAATGAATAGACGCGCTAGCCAAGTTCTATTCCACTGGCATGTGTGTACAACAGATTTTCAAAGTTGATTTTCTCGAAATTGAAAGCTGAAGTGAACAAATTTTATTGTATATTTTCAACTTATTTTTTTACGTAGAATCACCCACTAACCGGTTGTACCACCAGTTACATGACACCCTGTTTATATACTGGGTGAGTCAACAAGAACTACTATCTAAAATCACTCGTGGCGTATTGATTGTATTAGAAAACATTTTAACAAATTATATAGTATTTTGAGGGATGCATTGGATGGATACAATTTTATTTTCTTATATCTTCTTTTTTTTAAGATACCAAGGTGATCTTGAATTTTTTCAAGGTCAATGCATTTTTTTAATGCCACGTTATTACCAATAGAGGGACGAGTTAAACGACCTATATCATGATGGTATTTAAAACAGGGTATTATTCACAATAGGGGAGTCCTCGCCGATTTGGTTGTGTAACGCTCGGCTCGCATGTGACCGTGTTATGTACGAAGACACTCTCGTAACCTCTTAACCCTATCGGGGGTTGGAATGCATCCGGCCAGATTACGTAATTGCTCACGAGGTGTCGTGGCGTGGTCAGATTTTCTGGGAAAACAGTTTCCGTTGAGGAACAGACGTGTCCCCCACTACTTTTAGACTCGATTTTCGGGGTATAAAAAGGGACGCATACATAGTGATGGGATTTGGAACGCTTCGAATCGCTTCGAATCTGTACACGGACGAAAACTTCGAATCGCTTCGAATCTGTACACGGACGAAAACTTCGAATCGCTTCGAATCTGATTCGAAGCTACAAAAGTCTTGAAAGTCTTGAAAGTCTTGAACGGATTCGAAGTTCCGAGGCGATTCAAAGTCTCGAGCGGCCTCGAAATCTTGAACGGATTCGAAGTCTTGAGCGGAGAGATCGACTGACTCTCGTCTCGCGGTTGTCTTCTCATCAACCGTCCGTGCCTCTTATCTTCTAACCTAAACATTAGGACATTCGCCCTCTCACACGCATTCTTACATCCTGCAGTCTTTCCAAGACCGTTCAAGACTCGAATCCGCTCAAGACTTCGAATCCGTTCAAGACTTCGAATCCGTTCAAGACTTTCAAGACTTTTGTAGCTTCGAATCAGATTCGAAGCGATTCGAATTTGTCGCTCGAATTCAAGACAGTTTCGAATCGATTCGAAGCGTTCCAAATCCCATCACTACGCATACAGCTCATCCGCGGCTTATAATCATACTAGAAGTCTAGCTAGTGAGACCGGGTATTAAAGTCCCTTTCAAGCATTTTGAAAAGTAAGCTAAAACTCTGTACGAGAAAACCCCGCATTTCTCGGTGCGTGAAAACCGAAAACGTTGGAATTAGCTTCCGTTACCACACGTTATAGTAACATTTGTAAAACCTTTAATTATTGAATATACGTTTATACGTTTATATATATTTATAATTCAGTGTTGTTCATTTCAAGTCTAGAATAACATCTAAATTCACAGCTAGAAGCGAACCCACAAAGGCATACTTTTACCGCTCGAAGTGTACCGAATTCTTAAAAGTTACGAGGCCCATACTAACAATCCTAGTGGCTCCCTATGATGAAATAGGCATAGGTTCGTCCACGACGTCTAAACCATCCTAGTGGTTCCCTGAGATGAAATAGGCTCGGGTTCACCCACGACAACTTATCACCGTGGCTCATTGTGATGAAATAGGTACAGGTTCGTCCACGTAACAAACTCTAAAAAACCAAACTTGCCATTTCTTCGACTCGCGCAGCCGCTTAGCCCTGTCTCGTAACAACCGACTGCGCGACATCCCCACCACCTGTACCCAGCTCATAAAAAAGGGGTCAAGGCAATAAAGAACGACAGTGCTACTCTAAATCTTATGCATACATTTACTCTGCCCATCGCGTCGCAATTTCCGTTATTTCGATTGTAGCATAATAGTTGCAATTATCATAAACTTTCATCAATCCTACGAGAGCTATCAAGTTAATCGAAGTGGTTTCTAAATGCCCTACCATTTAATCGTGTCTTCGAGACAAGACCGGGATCAACGCGAGTGCTGTGTTTATTTTTTTTGATTCGCACGAAAATCCCCGTCACAGTTGACCTTGAAATATGTTGTCAAGGTCAACATTCTCAACAACTTTTTCCTATACATGTAACCGTCGCTGGGTTTTAATTTCTGAGATATTCGCAAAAATATATTCAATACTATATACCGTGTTTTGTTTTGTATGGGTAATTATATAGAAAGACGACCATCTCGTGTATGACCTTGATCTTGACTATGTTGTCAAGGTCATCGTCCTCAATGACCTTAACCTTGAAACAATTGGCTATGTGCAATATTTAAGAGAAGATACATATTTGAAAAAGCGATCGGAGTAGGTCTTAAACTAGATTAGTTTCGTTAGGGGGGTGGGGGTTTGGGGCATGTCAGCCTCCAGAACAATAGACGAGTTTCTACCTGTTTTTCAGATATTCACAAAAAACTTTTGTTAAACTTAGATTTATGACCGCTAATATTTATCGATTAGAGTTGGTTAAGGGGGGAACCTGGTTTACATAGTCAACATTTTTTTTTTTCGATATTTTGTTTGGTTTTAATCGATAGTAGTATTCACAAAGAATATATCCCTGAAGTTATTTCGCAAAATTCGAAATATTTCTGTAGTTATAGCTTGGGAAACTAGATGCGTCACGCAAATACACGAGCACGCGGCGGGAGCGCCCGTTGTGTTCCAACTCTCAATCCCTAGTACGGTATTATTTAGCTCAGGAGATGTTTGTCAGAGTACATATGTACGAGTGTATGAGTCAACGTTTATGCCCAAGTAGTCTGTGATACAAGGTGTAACAAAAATGTTGTCCGACCCGGAAATGGGGTACTCGGGGGGTGAATTGGAACAAGTTTTTCCTTAGCAACAATGTAATTTGAGGCTTCGTTATTGAGATATTAACGAAAAACCCCGACCAATCAGAGCGCGAGTTTGCCAGCCTATTTCCGCAGTAACGCTACCTACCGTCGCAGCGCGTAGCCACCGCTAGCGCGGGAACTCAGCTGGCAAACTCGCGTTCTGATTGGTCGGGGTTTTTCGTTAAAATCTCGGTAACGAAGCCTCAGATTACATTGTAGCTAAGGAAAAACTTGTTCCAACTCATCCCCTGAGTGCCCCATTTCCGGGTCGGACAACCTTTTTGTTACACCTTGTATACCTACGTGTTTCTGTGTAAGTGTATCCGAAGCAATTGGTTAGTCTCACAAAGGCATTTTCGAAGAAAGTGGCCCGTTTCAAGGCGGTTAGTATCAACGCGGTCAGTCTGGTTCCGATTCTCAGTCTGTAAACACATTTCAAGAGAATGTATCTGAAAAAAACGAAAGCAAGTTCAGAACGTGCAGCAAAATCACGAAAGAGGAAGTTTTACAGCAATAGGTTTACTAAAAAAAAAACTAAAAAACTACGATGTGCAAGAGGTTGCGTGGCAGGAGCGCCGCCAAATGAGTTTCATGAGGAAACGGAAGGCTTTCTGTATGGGTCTGGTACAGCAAATTAGCGTTGGAGTGATGTAAGTTATCAATGACTGTTACGTTTTTGTACCTTGAACTTTAAACGCGTTTTTCGCGATACCACTTTTTATAATTTCTTTCAAATTGGCGGAAAAGATACAGAGAAAACTATTCGGCCAATCGTGTTTTAGTTAAAGAAGTAACAACCATTCTAAATGAACTAAGAAAATTCATAAAAAAATTACCTTAAACAGTTTTTTTTGCATGAGTAAATCGAAATTTTGTTGCCAAAATCGTTACTTCATTTTTTAAAGTCCCATAACTTTTACAATTTTATACTTTTTTTTTGTTTTTCTTAGTTCATCGGTAATAAAATTATATAAAGATTACAATTCACAACTACGCACAGTGGGCCAGATCGAAGAATTAGCTGTTCACAACTGTTTTAACGTTATTTCAAGACTAAGGACAATAATATACAGGTCGTTGAGTTCGTCTTGACGTATAATACTATTACGTAAAAAATTGTTAGAAACTCGGGGTACAAGTTGTTGCTGGTTTCGAAGGTACCCCCGGTATCTATCGTTCAAAGTCGTTAGTCGATTATGATTTTTCATAGAAGGGCGACGAGGAGAAAACATAATATAACTGTTGTTCTCTGACTTTGTACGATAGAAACTGAGCCATGTACGCGTTACAACAACACCGGTCGGTTGGAAAACGCCGGGCGTAGGCCGTAACCGATCGGCGATCTACAGTTCTTTGTAATCGCTCTAGTAGAACAGTTCGTTAAGAGAGATCGTCCTTATGTTGTAATTTTTCGTTTATAAGCTTACGAAGTAACTTCGCCGGTTAACAAACTAATCTGCTCAACCGAACGAGCTTTGTAATTTTTCAAATATTAAATTCTCACTGAGCGAAATAATCACGTGTCGCTACCTCGTACCTATCCTAAATCTGCCTAAGTCCGGGAAAACTTTAGATCCGGGAATTTATTAAAAGCGCAGCGACAACGAAGTTGAACCTTCGATCCTTTTAACCATGAAAAAATCAAGGTAACCTTATTTTTTATTAAAAAAATTTTTTTTTAACTTTTTATATTGGAATTTGTAGAAAGGAAGTGTTGACTAATCTTTGTTCGAAACATTTTTTTGTCAGAGCATCGAAAATGCCTGAAAAATCGTGATGACGATTCAGGCTTTTCAAACAAATAGAGTAATCCATCATTCTTGAATCAATGAATTTTATTACATTTAATCAGACAAGAAGAATACATGATTATTTTCTTCTTGAAAAAATTTAAAATATTCAAACAAGAATAAGCGTTATATTTTAGCAAATTAGTGAATATAATAAATTGACCATACGGATTTTCGGCTTATAAAGAAAAAAAGCATTGTCATTTTTATTATTCTTTATTAGTGAACTTTTATTTACTATTTGTCTATTAATAAACAAAGATCTATGCAATTATTCTTATTAACAAAGACAATAAACTTTTTACTAGAGCTTTACAATGTATTAATTTATTTATCTAAAATTTATTATCTATAATGAATCATCATCGTCTTCGAGGTCTTTTTCCAACATTAATCTGTGTAAGTAGTGGTCTGCAACGGGTCTCGTGCAACGCGACTCGCCGCTGAAGTGCGTGTCACGCGACGCTTTAAACAATAATAACTTATGGGGTGGGACAAGGGAGGATGTGAATCTTGCATGATATAGAGAAATAATGCCTGAAAATATTCTACTTTGATAGAACGCATAATTCTACTCTTTAAAACTTTAAAGATACCCCTTGTGAAAGGTGAAAAACTTCGACGATTCTCTTTACTTCAATGAGTATTATTTTTTTAAACAAATTATGAACAATAACTTTTTAATTTAGGTGCGTTCTCAATATAGACATATACTATTTATAAAAAAAAAACATAGACACATAATGTTTAATAGGTTTTGCGGGGCATCAATACGAAACAAAGTAATGTTTTCGGTGAAAATGGTATTTATAAAACTTTGATCTTTGAATGCTTGTTTTAACTACATTTTTAATTATATCTCATTACTTTAATCGTTTTCAAATGTGATACACATTTAGAAAGCAATATACATTCGTTAAACATCAATATGAGGAGTTAATTTACTGAACAATTAATTAACTAACCAATTAAATTTCGATTTTGATTGGTAAGCAATGAACCGGAACATGACCAAGCTCCAGTATATTAGAGGAGCACCACAAGACACACACCAGTATCAGTGTGTCTGAGTCTAGCTGCAATGCTTGCGAAACGTTGGGAAAACAATTCCACAAGGACACGGCTTACACCCGAAAGCCTCAACAGTGAGAACTGTATCAATATGAGGAATTTGATTTTTTGGCAAATGAACTAACTCTTCGATCTCTCCTTGGCACTTGAAGCTAACTCTTCGATCTGGCCCACTGTGCTACGATGGTAGTAAACAAAATTATTTTGTGTTGCTTAAATGTACGACAAATCACCCTTAAAGTGTTAGAAGGGTCAGCTTCATCTTTTGTGCATACAAACATTCCCGAAACCACCTTCTTTTCAACGTTATAAACCAGGTTCCCCCCTTAAAGATAGACACCACCCATTGTTAACCACGCACCCAACATCCCACCAAAGATAAGTTTTGTTATTAATATCTACCAAAACAGGATAAAAGTTTCTTCGCCGGGCCTCAGATTACATCGTGCATGTGTCTTGGGTTTGGTGGGATGTTGGGTGCGTGGTTAGCACTGGGTGGTGTGTGGTGGTGACCTCTTGCCGCGGGTCGTGGTGGAAGCCATGGTCTGCGGCCAGAGGTCCTGGGACGCCGTGGCCTCCTTTTGTGAGGAAGTTCTCCTCCGAAAGGAGGAGGTGGCAACCTGCTGGCTCCGTCGCCGTCGCCCTCCCCGGACGTGGGATTGGCACGGGTGGCCTTTGGGCTCCTTAGCCCGCCCACTTCCTCTTCTAAGTGGAACCCACACTGCCGTGGGTAATTGGCCGCCCAGTGGGCGCGTGAGTTTGTGGGGTCACTGCCGCGGTGACGCCTCGCGCCGCCCTCGGGGCAGCCAGGACCGAGGGGTAGTACTGGGGGCACTACCCCTGTCGCGGTCGGCCCAAAAGAGACAGCGTCGAGTGATGATTCCTCGACGCTGTAGAGGTAAATTGAGGCGGGACGGCAAACCAGCCGTTCCAGAGGGGGGGGGGGGCAGTAGCCCCCTCTGATTTTTTCCTCCAAGAGCCCCTCCCCACTGAGGGGGGTGGGACGGCGTTTCCATGACCAGCCTTCACCGAGAGGGTCACCGGCGGGTTTTTAGTGGGTAAAAATCCCACATAAGCCGTCTTAGCCCCCAGCAGAGGTGGTACACCTTTTGAAGGTTTTTCCCCCGTTAAAAAAAAAGGGGTGCGACGCTGGGTGCGTGGTATAATAATTAATTAATAAATAAATATCTGAAAAAAATCATGTAATTTTAGACATATTTTCTTGAATATCTCAGAAACTAAGGCCGAGCGGCGGTAACATGTAAAGGGAAAAGTTGTTCAGAATTATGACTTTGATAACATATTTCAAGGTCATCCAAATCGGCGAGGAATCCCTTATTGTGAATAATTACCAAGATAGATTGACCTTGAAGAAACTCAAGGTCCCCGTGAAATCCAGAAAAAATAAAATTTTATCCATCCGATGCGTCCCTTCAAATGCTTCATAATTCATTAAAGCGATTTTTGACACAACTAATAGGTAATGCGTTGTTTCAGATAGTAGTTCTTATTGACTCACCCTGTACGTATATAACTATTTTGAAATAATATAATGTACCTTAATGCATGGTAAAATTATTATTTCCAATATATCTTTAAAATGTAAATAGTAAGTTATTAAGGTTTAGGTATTATACGAAACTTTATATTTTACTTTGTATTTTTATTAATTCATGCCCACGTCTGATAATCGGGAAAACCGCAACCATGGTGCAATAGAGCGAGTACAAGAGATTGGAAAACAGAAAACATCGAGCTCGAAGACCGAGGTGTTTATAGGTAATAAAATATGTGGTTCATTCGTTTTCGATCGCAGTTCAGTGTGAGAATCGTGGTGCGACAAAGGACAGAAGAAAATTTTGTATCCCAGACTGCAAAAGGTGACGCATTCGCAGACATGAAAAACCGCCAGTGCCGAAGCTAAGCTGTACAGAATTGTTCACATTCAGCTCAAGGAAGCTCCGATCTCGTTGCGTGTTCGTTTAGGCGTATGTAGTGAGAATTTTCCGAAAAATTCTGTATTCCGTTCAAGCTATCCGAGTATTGAAAAAATAAAGAGTTAAGAGGAGACAAAAGAAACGTAGGTGTATATGGGTGTACAAGGTGCAACAGGGTGTTCACAAATTTATGGTGGTATCATTCTACGCATATTGCACGCACTTCTTAAAATATCGCTGTAATATACAAGGTGTCCCATTTGAACTCCAAAAATGTTTCCCAGCAGAACTTACATTGTTCCAAGGGGGACATCTTATAATGGTCACACATCTTACCTAGGTGTAGGTGCTTCCGAGCTTTCAAGGTGACCTTTGGTTTTTTCAATAGACTTATATAGTTTCATTTAAGTTGGCGTGTAACTCTTTCCGTGATGAATTCATTGATCTAAATTTGTTGGTACTCAAGATCATTTAAGGTCATTTATTACCGTTCAAAACTTACACAAGTACTACATAATTGCCCAGATAGCATACGAGGCCTTGAAGACCTCAATTTTACGGCTACTTCAGATCTAAGGCACCTTTAAGCCGTCATCAACGCGTCATTGGGCGTCATGTGCTATCTGGGTAACGATGTTTACTACTGAATCGACGAAATATATACTCCGGTAAAAGAAATTTTTGGATGTTTAACAGATGTAATGTTTGAACGGCAAGAAATGAGCTTAAATGTCCTTGAATGACCTTGAATGACCTTGAATGACCTTGGATGACCTTGTATGGCTTTGAATGACCTTGGAAAGCTAGCATATTTAGGTCAATTAATTTGTCATGTAAGAAGCTACACATCTACCTAAATAAAAACATACAGGTCAATAAAAAAAAACAAAGATCACCTTCAAATCGTGCGGGCACGACCATCTAGATAAGATTTGAGTCCATCACAAGATGTTCCCCTCAAAACAAATTAAATTCTACTTGAAATATTTTTTGAAGTAACGAGCAGTTCGGAAGATGATTGTGTGTAAATGTTGAAACGGGACACTCTGTATACTACATATCATTGTGTTCTCTAATCTTTTCTCTTCAGTGTAAAAGAGAATCGTAGACATTTAGGTAGTCGAACCTGTGTATGATTGATTTGAAAATGGAAGAATAGGAAGTGCATTGCCGACACTTGTGTCTTTATTTTTTTCGAAAGGGCAAAAATGTTCCTCAAACTCAAAAAAGGATTTCTGTGTAGCGTATGGGAAACCATGCTATGAGTGATCGTCCATATCCAAAAAAAGTTTAGAAAATTTATAAAACAGGAAATTTGACTGTGGAATGTGCACCACAATCAGGTAGACCGTTCGCTATTGAAAGTGATCTTTTCGAATTAGTGGTGGACACATTATTGACTAAACGGCAGAATAAATGTTTATTTAACTTTGGTTCAACCCAATACATACTTGACTTCCAACCTACTCTATGTATGCATTTATAGATACTAATAGTTTAAAATATTTCAATATTTTTCTGTTTAGAAATCAAAAAAATTTTAATTATCGTTAAAATGTAAAGATAATAAATTTGTATAGCTTCAATTGTAATAGCAAGAAATGATGACAAGAGAATAGTCATTTTCTAACGGATAAGTTGAGAAATGCTTGCTCACTAAGTAGGGTTTAAGGATCATGTTTCGAATCATATTATTGCTGTGAGTATCAATAATTATTTTATTTTTTAATGTGATCAATACAGAAAGCTAAGTTTCCTACTACAAGGTTCGTATGTTAAGTTTGGTTGTATTAATAATCACTCAGAATTAATGTTCAGTTTATATTACTGTATATTATGTTCTTACTGACAATTAACCCTGGAACAGTACGTGTGTGATAACATGAAACAAATAAATGGAGTTTTCAATATTTACTATTATCATAGATTATATTATTTATGTAATTATCAGAAATTCATCTGGACCTTGAAGAACAGTCCATTGCTGCATCGAATGTTTTATATTCAGCAAAATGTATTCTTGAAATTACAATAGTAATTTCTTTCCCTTAGGGTGCACAATGCCCTAGGATAATAATCGTCGTTTCGCAGAGAAAGTAGCGTGTTTCTTCAGAATTAATACTTATATTGTTGTCGTAAAGATAGATAGTGTGGGTATTTGTGTTCTACAACTTAAAGATTATGAGTTTCTTTTTTAATTCACAGTGTTACTACCATTATTTGATTAACTTTTTCACGTGGGCAAGTGCGTAGAATTTTTATAAAAAATTTGTGAACATTTTTTAGTTTACAATTTATGTTTTGAGCATAGACTATGTTTTTTTTAAATAAAATAAGTCAATATGTGTTTAGACTAGACATATCATGATTCAGTGCGCAATGAAGTAAATAAAAAGCAATCAATATTACAGAGATTCGAGTCAGGCTCTGACAGTTTAGGTATGACGATAAAGTCAGTCGAATCTGCAGAATCCGTTCGTTACAAAATTTTACTGCGTAAGTACCTTGGAGGTAACGATACAGTGAGGTACAGGTCCCAAAACTGACATCATGAAGTCGGAAAATTGGTTGGGAATCGAAGTTTACGTGTTCTGAGCGTCGTAACAGCAATTAGAGGGTATGAAAAACTATGCGTCTTAATCCTTTAACAGCTGCAGGTGAAGTTTTATTAGTATGGCAAGTATTAACGAGCAAGGGGCGGTGAGCACATAGTACAGTAAATCCTTGATAAGTGTTCGAAGGGTTCTTGGCAAAATTTCAGGCTCTACCACTGTGCTAAATCTTGTTAACAAGTTAGCGTTACACCTGGAGATATCTCTTTGTCAGTGCTAAGGAGCCTTCGAACATTTATCGAGGATTTACTGTACTGATATTCCTTGCATTACGAATATCTTGAAGAGTGCAACTTCTAGAATTACTGAATTATTAATAATTTCCCAGATACATAGGAATTCTATTCTTATCGCAAGCGCATATATACTCTAAATGTTCAATATTAATACCAGCAAAACAGTACATACTTCGATTTATAGAAAACGAATAATGTTCGTGTTTATTAAATCCGCTCAGTAAATCGCCAACATGTGTCTGATTCGATGTTATAAAGCAAGGGGTTAATGAAAGACCGTGAACAGAAATATTTTTGAAATATCAATTCATAAATGACTTTTGTAGGTTGTTATTTCAAGGTACTACTTCTATGTATAAGACGCGTACGGCCCTGGCTGTGGTTACATCTACCCGTGGTTCCCACTTAATTTATGATCTCACTATACAGGATGTTCAAAAAAAGGGTCTTTAGGTGTTTATAGTGCTCATCGAGTGGAGTAAAAAATATCTAATCAAGATAGGTACTAAAATCAGTCCTTTCAAACAAAATTATTAAAGTTTGTTTTCGCATTTGTTACAGATGGTTCACATGTCTTCCTTTCATTTTAACACAAAATTCATATTTGTGGATCAGAGATCGAAGTATATTTTCCGATATTCTTTCCGTATCTCGTATTGCCTGTTGCCATATAGCCTTGAACTGATATGTTTCTAAGTTAATTCATCTGTTTACATTTAATATGCTATGAAACGAATTACTGAAATGATTCACATACGATATTGAACGCTCGTAAATATAAAAGTTGATTTTACATCGAAAGGGTTTATTTTAGGATTTATGTAAATTAGAACTTTTTTCCTCTACTCGGTGACTACTATTAACCCCTAATGTTTTAGACCCTTTTTTTAAACACCCTGTATAGGTTCCAGGACTTGCAGTAAAGGCCACAAATAGCTGCTTTTGTCGGTCCGACTAACACGGGCTAATTGTAAGATCCTTGTTTTAGAAGTGTTTACGAAAAAAAAGAACTAAAAAGTAACTTAAAAGGAAGGTACCTTGCACTACAATGAGCGATATGTCAGGTTCCTACTGTCACGATCCACTTTTTTCACCGAACCCAAACTTGTCTTTATGGATCCATTGAGTTTGCTACCACCCTACACCATTACCTCCAAGTATACCAGACTGTGTGTCGCCCACGAAAATGATATTAAAGTTTCGCCATCTTCTTGCTGAGCAAGAGTTATCAGTTTTTTTAATTCAAATTTTAATATGTACAATATTACAATGTTCGTGGCCAAAATTACTGTAATTATCGTTTACCTAAAGTAAATTTGGCTAAATCATTTTTTGTAAGATTAACTTCCTCATACCCAGTGCACGTTATACTGTACAATAATTTTAACATCGTTTTTGATGTTCACAAAAAAAGTCATGTCTCAAGAGGTTAACGAAATATATTTTTCGACAAACATAGCTTACACTCAAAAGGGCATCAACAACAGGGGTAAGAACCCTGGGCCAGAAATGCCTCCAGGGTCTCTATCGAGGATTTTATCTTGTTTTCGTTCGCAAAGTTGCAGCGAAGAAGTACTTTGAGATAGAAACAAAAAGAAACCTTCACAGAGCAGTACACAGAGGTAACAAATTCATAGGATAACTCGTCGAATTGTCGTGTTCGGTTTGCTTGTAATCCCGGAAAACGTACCTGCGGTTCCTCTATTGCACACGTCATTCGCGTATTGCCTCCTGCACATATCTAATCTGCAACGCAACAACAAAAGTTCCACTTTATCCATGGTAGATTCACAATCTGCTTAACTTGCAGCCATGTCACGGGACAATCGACGACACGTGCCGCTCTTATATTAACAGCAAGAGTCCTTTGTGTTAGATAGGAGTGAACAAAATGTAAAAGAAAATCGAATGAAAATAAATATTTATAAGAGGTCCCGATAAAAGTAAATTCTGTAGCAAAGATTTAGGGACGATCTTTTCCGTGGACAGACACGCGTTTCAGTTGGTCTTAGATAGGCGTTAATGGTATACAGTATAAGCCAAAAGTATACATATATTACCTTTAGATTTTGTGAGTATAACTTCGTTCAGAGTGCACGAGTCCCGATCAAATCATGATACATTTTGATGGTGGGTACAACTTATTAAATACAGTAAATCCTCGATGAGTGTTCGAAGGCTCCTCGGCATTAAACATTAAATATTCCATAAACTAATGGCCATATATTGCTGAAACAAATACCATTGGCTTCAGAATTCCAAGATCTCATTAAAAAATCAGCGTTACACCTGGGGACTTCTCCTTGTCAATGCTGAGCAGTCTTCGAAAACTCATTGAGGATTTACTGTAAATGACTTGTCATTAGGTTATGAAAGCAGGAATTCATAAAAAATTAATTTTATTTAGAATCTACGACATAAGTGAAACTTGAGTGGTGAACTTCGAGTCACCGTAACAAGCTCAAACACTAAGAAAATGAAAACGGGTCCATATTTTCGATTTCATCAGGTTCGGTATTTTGTAGTCAAAACCTTGGCATATATCACAGAGTTGGTTACTATTACTCTAAGAGCGACAGAATACACGAAATACAAACAACTACAGGGTACTCTAAAGACCAAGAAAGCACAAAGGTTACCAACATACGATTTTGCGAAAATCAATAAATAGCTTCAACAATCTTGGTATACTTTATCGAATCCCAATACACACCACGTATATAGGGGTGGCTCTTATTTTCAACTTTCGAATTTTTTTGCGCCACCCTCTAAAATAGTCCAGTTAATATAAAAACAATACGTGTGAGCTCGATTGCATAAGGGGAAAAGGTGCCCCAGAGTCCTTAAACATGCAAATGTACTAAAGGCTCCATGAGAGTTGGATACAAAGTTTCTGGTGAAAGTTTCTCCTGCATCTGCCCTCTCGCTTTTGTTGCCGAGGCTCAGGCTTCGGGAAAAAAAATAAATTTGTAAGGTGTTTTGAAACCATCCGCGGTGCACCGTGAAAGATTTGAAGCGTTCCCGAGTTTTAAATTTTTGTGGAATCCCTACTGCAATTATTTAACACACACACAAAGTTCATATCACTCGATTATCCTCCAAGCTATTGATTATATAAAAAAAAAACACGCCAAACAAAGTATATAGACCTAGGCAAGCAGAATCTTTTATGTTGTACTACTTTTTTTGTACAACAAACGGTTTTAAAAGAAAATATAAAAAAGCTAGAAAATTTGTTTCATTTTTCTTTAATTCTGGAAATCGAAATCAAGAGTAAATAAGAACCACACTAATGTACATAGTGCACATATCACTTGGTGTTTACTGCGTAATTTTCATCGTCTTCGATTAATTTTTATAAATCTAGCGCTCAAAAAACCTAAAGGTGGTGTACACTTCTGGTTGATATTGTATGTGTATTCGTTCTCGAGAATCGACGTTAACTTCTAGTTCGGTTGACAACTAAGCAAATACCGTGAAGCAAAATTGAACGTTGTGTAAGGAAGTGTTAACTTTCCGCTATGATCTTGTAAACGCGAGAGATGATAGCGTAGAATTACGGTAAAGCAGACACACAGCGCGCGGAAATGTGTACACAAGTGTCATTTGGCGATAAAATGTTGCGTCTTTGGCACAAGTAATTACAAATAAATCGCCACACGCAATGGCGATATGCATATATGTATACAGGGTGATTCACCAGAAACAGAACACTTAAATATCTCTGTCAGCATTGAAGATAGAAGAAAATGTTAAAAAGGAAAGTGGTACTGTTCAAGAGGGCAAATATAATGATATAAACAAACTTTTCGTTTAATGATATTTTCATGGTTATTTAAAGGTTTTTTTTAATAGCATTATGTAGTTTTAACTTCACAGTGTTGTAGTTGGATAACCTTCAAATGACCTTAGATTCAGAAATCTGGTTTCAAACAACGGAAACATTAACGTGTGCAACTTGGTTTCTCAAGCCATCAGGTTTCATTCGCGACTGACTGAAATTTGAACTGACTGGAACATTTGAAATCGAAACAATATTTTGTAGTCTTACAAAAGAATTAAATGTTTGTATAATTACGAACGGTCATCGCTATGAACGTTTAATTTGATCTAAATAAAATAATTTTGCATATTATTGTCTCTCTTGATTGAATCCAGTTTTCTGGATTCAAGGTCATTTCAAGGTCATACAAGTATACTAGGCTTTGAACTAGTCTTGATGTTAGCTACAACGCATTGAAGTTAAAACTGTATGCTTCCATTTAAAAATAACATCGATGATTTTCAAATAATAATGAAAATAACGTCAAATGAAAAGTTCGTCTATACCATCCTATTTGCCCTCTTGAATAGTACTCTTTTCTTCTATAACATTTTCTCCTATCTTCAATAGTAACAGAGATATTTAGGTAGTTTGTTTCTCGTGAATCACCCTGTGTATATCTCTGAAATCGTATAAAAGAATTTTATTCGGTCGAGGGGATGAAATGATATACGGTACACATGGAATAGGGAAGATCGAACGTTCACAATTACGATGCCTTAGAAGGAATCACGCTTTCGTCTTGCAAAACAACGAACGTGGAGTTTTGTTATTTACGTGGTTCATTTCTGGAATTTTTGTCTCAGTGCTGTGAACAACGATCACTTGGTTCTTGACATTATCACGCGCCCCGTTCGTTATTATTATTTGTATTAGTTTACCATTACCCTTTTAATTTGATTTAGTTCTTCACAAATTATAAGACCGCTGAGTACGTAATAAAGCCCTTTTTCTCTGCTTTGAGGCGGGTAGTTCATCAAACAATGATAAGTCCACACTAGACACCGTATTTACGGATGTGGTGAACTGGATCTGTCAAAAGGATATGCTTTCTCGTGACTCATGTGATTGAGACTTCCGAAATTCCGAAGATTTCATTTTACTATACTGGATTTAATAAATTATTAAAGAAAAAAATAGTTGCGTGTATGAAGAATACGTTGGAGCTACATATATGTATAAATTATAGATACACGTATTTACATTCTGTTATACAGGGTGAGTCATTTAAATCGAACCTCGCGAATATCTTCGAAACTATTAATATCGAAAAATGTTTCAGACAAAAGTTGAATGGTTTCGACGGAAAAATAATTTTTTGCGAGTAGTCTTTTTGTAAGTGAACTCATACAGGGAATATGAAAATCAAACTTGTTTTTTGAAATGAAATTATATTTTTTTTAATGCATTAGTCGACGCAGCTAATCATTTCCTATAAAAAAAGTGTTAAGATATTTATGCCGAAAAACCATTAGTTTAAGAGATATTTTAATTTCAATATTGTGAACTGTTTATCTTTTATCTTAAACAAATTATAAATTTATCTTCGTAAAGTTGATGTCAAAATTACGTCCTTCAGCCTGAATAAGGAGATTTACACGGTCTCTAAATCACTTGTTAACCCTTTCTAGCATTTTTTTCCAAATTTGTTGATATGTCATACGTACTAGCCATACCGAGATTGAATGCAACTTTGTAATATTGAGATTCAAATATCTCCAAACTAATGGTTTTTCGACCTCGATAGCTTAATACTTTTTTTACATAGAATGGCAACTGCACCGATTAGTGCATTAAAAAAAACATACGATTCTATTTAAAAAAATTGTTCACGTCAAGTGATTTCTCTCTTGAAATCATTCAACTTTTATTTGTAACATTTTTCGGTACCACCAATGGTTTCGAAGATATTCGCTGAGATCGACAAAAATGGTCTCACCCAGAACATGTACGTATCTGTACGCGTTTATAAGAAGCTCCTAAATATTAGACTATTAATTTGTAACGGCTTATAAATATTGTTAGCTGTGTAGTGAAGCTTGCTTTTTATGATAGTTTAGTATTAACTGTATAAGTAAATAAAATATTATTAAGAGATAATATCGTACCATCATCAATGTCAAAAGTAGAAACAATATACATATCATAGACAGAGTATCAATTGTATTGGAAAGGACGCAAGTTTGATAAATATTAAAAACTGATATTTTTGAAAACGAAGCCCTGTACCAGAGAATGTTATACTACATTGTAGAATCATTATACGGGGTGGGCTGGAAATCGTAGTACAACCGGCCCAGGGGTGATTCTACGTTAAAAAAGAAGAAAATATTTTGGTATAACATTTTCTAATTCGAAGCTCCGTGTTCGAGAAAATCGATTTTAAAGTTCGTTCAATTTCTAAACGATTTATTACAATTTGCTTGTCGTGTATTCCACTACTGCGGTTGTCTCTGGCCAGGACAGTGTTTATAAACATTGATGATTGTGTCGATAAAACAGTACAAAGTGTTTCTACCGATTACTAATTTCTTACTCTTTTTTACTACTAATACACGACAAGCAAATTGTATTAAATCGTTTAGAAGTTGAACAAATTTTAAAGTCGATTTTCTCGAAAACGGAGTCCTGGATGAGAAAATATTATACCAAGATATTTTCTTCTTTTTTAACAAAGAATCATCCCTGCCCAGTTGTACTACGATTTTCAGCCCACCCTGTACGTATAAAAAGATATGGTGATTTCAAAGCATCCCTGGAAGATTTTCGATTAGAATCCAAAACATTTTCGACCGTTAAAGAACCATAAAACCATAATGTTTTTGACATAACCACGTTTAAAATTTTTTCCTCGATTTTCAATAACAATAACGATAAAATTTCTGTATGTTATAAGTACTGCAAAGTTTGGTTATCTTTATGACTTTCTACGAAAGTTCTTTAAGATTCTATGTAATAACTTCAAATTTACTTATTTATACATTCACAGTTTTTTCTTTTAATATTCTAGTTTAAAATTAAAAATTATACATATTTATATTTACCTGTACATTCAGAAAATATTTGCTACAATTTATATCGCATGGCCGGTACAAAGTCATGTAAATTTCAAGCACACATTGTTCTCGAAATGTTGAATATTTCTTTTCACGAGAAAGGATATCACTTTCGAATCGTTCACCCCTATAAAATCCCATGCCCATCAAAATACGCTGTCGCAGCACCGTCAAAGCCAACGCTACATTTAGTCTAGTGTAAACAATGTACAACATTAATAGTAAAAGATAAAAAAAATTGTTACAAGAAAAAATAATATAAGTTGAAAAAGAAAGCGTGATCGCTATATAATAAACCATACCGGCAGTTCCCTTAGTGCAGCGGCCGCCTTTCCTACGACGGCACATATCATACCTGTTTTACGAAATAAAAATCAAACAGTATGAAATCACCGGATAGTTATCGAACAATATAACATAATGTAGAGGGCCATAGAATTGTATTCATGTTTCGTTCGCGAATACTCTATCGTGGAGTGGCGAGTTTGTTCAAATTGAAATCTGCTGATTCGATTTCTAATGCTGTTCTCTAATCGCGAAATTTCCAATCACGCCTGATAAATTACAATAAATATCAACGAACAAGGTGGATATAAGTGTGAAATTTTTTTCATGAATTTCCGTGTCACGTCGTAAATTAACGTCGAGTTTCTATAGAAACAAACAGAGCACTCTTACTTCGTGACGGCGACAGCTATGTCGTAAACCGGAAGTCTTCTCTCCCGGAAGAGGTATTTGCCCATGTCTGTTAGCGCAGCCGCCGAATCAATCGCGTCTCGTCCCACGCGATTCCTTTCCAAATACGGCGTGGCGTCCCGACCCTGAAATAAATCATAGGAGAATCATCGCCTGACACAGAATCGGCGCTACTTGTGATTCGATAGTCGGTTCTATTAATTTATACGTTACTCGTGAGATAATGATTCCTGCGATACTGATACGGATCTTTGGCCCCTTCAACAGCTTGTACCTTAAATCTACCCCGTTCCAGAAAGACACAAAGTACCTTTTGATCTGTACATTATCACCGCCATGCAACCTGTAAAAGAACGTGCAGCTGTTTATATTTCTTTTTGACAGAATGTAATTCACTTTTTTTTACGAATAACTCCGTCTCAGATTGCAAATAACGCATTGAAGACGGTTTTAAGGCGTCTCACACCTAAAATAGCCGTAAAATGGTTGTCTACAAGGCGTCATATGTTATCTGGGGTACATTACATAGGGGAATAGTCAACCTGTTGCCAGGAATTTAAGAACTGATTTTGAGTAATTTAGTGCTCCTGATACTAAATATGCCATTATTTTTTATTATCGGCTCTCGATTTTGAGATATGCATATGGCTTAAATATTTATGCAAGATCAGGAAAAAAATGAAACATAGCAGTTACTATGATTCTGAATTAACTTTATTTACAAAATACTACAAGAAGGGACAGAGTAATTACGTAGAACGTATTAGAATGTTATGAACAAAAATACAATAGAATACAAAATCACTTCCACAAAATTCATCTCTTAAACAGAATAAAATCACTTATTTAATTCTTTACTTTTTTATTTTTAACAAATTTCACAAAAAGGTTTTCAGAAGAGGATAGGTAAGAAAAATGCAAAAGTAGTAGATACTTCAAATCGACACAAACGTTAAATTTCAACAGCTTCGATTATTTTGAAAATCGCAGCAAATTTAGCTAATACGAAGATGTAATGCGAAATAAGGATCCTCGAGTACTCTGAAATCGATTTTAAATCCCTGGGAACATGAACAAAATTTTTTTGTTCCTCAGTGTTATTTTTGTAATAAATACAGTAAATGTTCAATTTACTGCCTGTGTCCTTAATATGGTCATTGTATTTATTTTACTTCATAAAAACGTAATGTATAAAAAATGTTGATTATTAAATTGTATCTCTGATTTATATGAAAACAAAGAAATACATGTACTTGTATGTACATGGTATTTAAAAATTAATGTTGAAAAGTGAAACTGTAGTTTGAGCGATGAAAACGCGACTACGTAACTAGGAAGTGATGGCGAAATGATAAATTAAAGAAAAAGCCATAATTGAAAATGAAGAAATTATTTAATTTATAAATTTATTTCCAGAAGTGTGTCGTGTTTATGGATTGATCGAAACAGATAGGCGTTTATTGTCGGTAGTTCTAGTGTTAAATAAGTTACGCCTATAACCATTGAATAAATTTTGTCTTATTATGCGCGTATTGGTAAACAAAAAGAATCGTCTGTCTCACCTGTATCCGTCGTAATCCACGATACAGAGGATTTCCGGATAAATCACGTACGGCGCTTCCCTTTTCGGTCTATTGCCGATCGAGCGTTTCGATCTATACCTTTTCGCTAAATGATCGGGCTCCATCAGCGCTGAAAATTGATGTTGTTTATTCCAAAAAACGCTTTTACGTTCGACGAATCTTTCGTTAGAAGATTTTCACAATCAGTATGCGGTAATACCGGGTGATTTACGAGAAATAGAGCATTTAAATATCTCCGTTAAGATTGAAGATAGAAAACAATGTTAAAGGGGAAAGTGTACTGTTCGTAGAGGCAAATATGATAATATACAAATTTTTCTGATTTTTGTTGTCTTCAGGTCTTGTAAAGGTCATCGATGGTTTTTTAAACGGTGCCATATATGTATTTTTAACTTCATAGTATAGTAGCTGATGTTATGAAGAATTCACCAATGTGGTATACCTATTATGATCTTCAAGTGACCTTGAACTCATAAATACGTGTAGTTTGACTGCTCCGTTTGATCAACGGAAATTTAGTTTCTTAAGCCCCCTCATAACCAGTTGTGCACAAGTTTCGAGTAAATTGCCAGAAAATAATGACAAAGTTTCTCTAAAAATGTACATAAACATGATTGTGAACAAACAACAGGTACGAATGTCTAGTCTGCCATTGTCATCGAATTACTGCGGTAACGTATCAGTTTATCGATATAACGTTTAACGATGCGTTACTCGAAGAATGAGAAGATCGATCATATTTCCATTTATCACTTACAGGGGGAGACTCCTTTGGGCCAACTCCGAATCGATCGAACCGCTGATGTAAACAATCAGACGCTAGCGAAAACACATAATCGATCATTGGGACCGGCTTGATGATACGACATCTAACGGCAGTACGTACAAATACATTTTGTTCCCAGTTTCCATGAAGTTGGGTTTGTGTATCTGCTACGCGAAGGCACTGTTGCTGGATAGTATCGATTTTTTTTACGCTGTTGCCTCATGTCCCGTACATATCACAATTCTGCCCATCAGGAGAATGATGGAATACCTACGGCCTACGACTCGTGGCGAGATTTGGACTCTCGCCAAACGTAGGAAAAGAAGACCGAAGAGATTCGACAATGAAACAATATTACGTAGTAATATGTGCAACGATAAATCTTTTCTATTCGTACTTGCAATGATACTTATTTTTTTAATCAATGGAATTACATGCGAGATACTTGAAATGGTATTCCCGAGAAACAAATTATAAAAATGGCACAATATATATTCCGGGTATTCCATATACAAAAAACATGGAATACTATACAAATCTGCTGTTTGAAATGCTGTTTATTTATCTTCTATTGACATAATTCATATGAGCATTATATGCGTACATATATATTTCGTAAAAAGAAGTATTTATGTAATGGATAAAGATGCTTCTTTGATTTCAGATGCAAATATTTCCTCGTTTCTAGAAAAAGCCATTATTTTATCCCAAACGCGTTTCCGGAAAAGTTCAATTCTCCATCTCGGACAAGTCGGACAGCAAGCGGCGCGGATATTTTTTACTCTTTAAGAGTTGTACTATCATATAGACTAGAAATGAAATGAATTTTTCAAATTAAATAACCGAATAATAGCTCCAAAGAATAGGTAACTTTTTTTCTTGTAAACAATTTGAGTAACGTCTTCACATTTTATTGTATCGAATTGCCGTATAGACTATTCGACAACTGCCTATTTGCTTACAAATTTTAAAACAAAATGTTTCACTCTACGTTAATTAGGAGTAGAAATAATTTTTCTTCAAGTCGTTTGGTCCAATTTTTAAAAAAGAGCGTGTATTCGCTTTTGCTCCTTGCTGTATGTATTTTCATTTGATGCAAACACACAACTTCGATGAAGATTTGAAGTACGGTATATGTGTGTTGTGAGAAAGAAAGAAGTGCGTAGTAGAACAGATGCGGGCGTAGCGAGGATAATACGCTAAGTACGCATGCGACAGCAATCAGTTAGTTCAAAATTTATCTCCGCTAGGCGAAGAATGAAAGATTGACAGAGCGTATACGATTAATTGTGTTCTTTTTGCGTCCTTTTTATGAAATATGTGTGTAAGTACATAACACCTGCGTCAATTATGTCAATAAATGATAAATAAATATTATTTCGCGAGAATACCATTTCAAGTATTTCATATGTAATGTCATTAATTAAAAAAAATAAGCATCATTAGATAGGTTCATCCTTGCACACATTAGTACGTATTGTTTAATTCTCGGATGTCTTTCCCTCGCGCCGTTCTTTTCCTGCGTTCGGCGAGAATCGAAATCTCGCCATGAGCCGTAGGTATTCCATTGATCTCCTGATGGCAGAATTGTAATAGGGAACATGTGGCAACAGACTCCTTCTGTTTTATCGATGCTCGTGGTAACATGGCCAAAGTGGCTGACAAGTACCATAAGCGCGTCTAGCGGAGAATCCTTGAACTATACCACTGTTTATTTCGGAGTCTGAACGCGTCAAATCGTAGAAACCAAAATGTGACTTCCAGAAGTGATAAAGTGACACAAATCGAATTTCCACGATAGTATGATAGTGGTGTGGAGGGTGGCCTGCTCTACTTTTAACGAGAAAACCATTAAATCGTGTGATATTACATAAGATGTGACTTGAGCAGCCATCTTGTGTTTTCATCGGCGTCTGTCACAATCGCACACTTTCTAAAATTCTAATTCTTTCAATTCTACGTGTTTTTTGGTGTTTATACGGACCAGACCACTCTGTAGTGAAGTGTATCCGTGAGTTACATACCCGTGAAAAGTTCATTTGTGCAATTATCGAGGCACATTTTCGTTTCTACGAAATCGAATGTCTCTCTCGTGCATCGCGTATACATACACGGTTCCCGTTGCTTGTGTGAGCGCACGGACACAGCTCACGGGCCACGAAGTCTCCCCCCTTAAGTTGTCAATTTCTTCGAGAAGCTGTTCTGCTTTACAAAGACCGATTTTCTGGTCGTAGTTGTCCACATCTTTCTAGGAATTTTTTTTGTCCAAGGTCATTTGAAAGTCGTTGTATATCACATCGTTGAACTCGTCTTGACATCAGCTACTAGACTATGAAGTTACAAATATATACTACTATTTAAAAAACACATCGATGAACCTCAAAAGACCTTGAAGACAATAACAATCAAGAAATTTGTTATATTACCATATTTTCCTTCTTGAACAGTACAATCTTTCTCTCGAACATTTTCTTCCATCTTCAATCGTAACGGAAATATTCAGGTGTTCTTTTTCTCGTGAATCACCCGAGATGCGTAAAGATCAACGGGTACTCACTGAAATCACTGTACTCGTCGTAACTGGATCCAGGTATTTTCTTAAAGACCACGTGATGACAGGTGTGTTTCAACTTTTCTTTACTTCGCGTCACGTTCGGTAACAACTCGGCCCGGTGAAGAGACGTAGTCCTGCGGACCACATCGTGCAGTACTCGATGCGGCAGCGGTTTGATCACCAATTCTGAGCCGATGTTGCCATTCTGTTGGGAAACAGGTTTTCTTAACATTTTCAAAACTTTGCATGCTTGGCATTTCAACAGGAAAAACACTTTCACATTGTGGATTCTACATGTCAAACTGTAAAATGAAAACCACGAATGACGAAATTGCTTTCGAAGCTTCAGTTGTGAGTTTTCTTAGAAACAGGAGAACAGATTACTTTTATGCAAGAAAAATTTTAATATGGGTATATCAAGAGCTTATTTGTATTACACATCGATTTTGAACCCTGGAACGTCAGCCTAGGGTTATTGGCGACCCCGCAAAATTTGAATCTTCTCAAACAGACGTGAAAATAGACATTACAACAATCAACTATTCTTTACCTTTCCTTTATTTTGTTTTTTTAACAGAAATTATACCATGCAGCTATTATTTCCTAAGGTGTTTAAAGAAAAATTAAAGAAGAATAGTTCGGAAATATTAAATAGTATTTTAAATATTAAGATTTTATTTTGGGTCGCCCGCGCGCCCACAGTGTTACTGACGCAAAAAAAAAGAAGGGTGTTGTTCTAGGGTTAGAAAGGTTAAAGTTATAGTCCTAGTAACATTGATGGTTGGCCAACGGTGGCCAACGGTTGGGAGTTCATTGGGATATGGTTAGTATTTTTGCCTACAAATTCCTAACATAGGGCCAACGACGAAAAGTTATGACAATTTGCCAACGAATAGTCAACGTTGGGCCTACAATTATCACCGATGGTTAAATATTTAAAACATTTAAATATCGTCTTAAAGGCGTCAGAAACATTGTTACAATCAAAAACTTGTTATTATATTCCAAATTGATTTTTTTGTTTTCTTATTCATATATATGTACAGGGTGGGGCAATAACTATGTCCACTTTGAGTATTGTCGTTATTTGTAACAATATGAAAAGTGATATATACAAAACTTACACGGTACAGAGGGGGGCATATTGTGAAATTTCAAGATCATCTCTATTTTTTTTAATGGAATCCTATGTTTTTTTTACCGCGATGTGATAGTCGGTGTTGAGACGACTTCAGCGAGCTATCATTGAAGGTCATGCAAGGTCAAATGTGGTAGTAAAATAAACTTTCTTGATAACTGGATGTATCTTTTTGAACAGAAATAAAGTTGTTTACAGAAGTTTAAACGACAAAGAATTACTTTTGATGTGAAAAAATCTTCAAATTGTCGGAACTCCTCGACTTGCGGCGCAACAACTAAAGCGCTTGCAAACTAACTTTTGTAACCCTTCTCACAGATTACGTATAAGCTAGTGTTGTCTATTTTGCAGAAAAAATCCACGAAACTTTAAAATTGGATATAGTACCGCGGTACAACCACGTCCGAGGTACAACAGATTCCCCCAGTTCTAATTTACTTTATTGGATCTCTACTAGAGATATATTTTTACAACAGTAAAATTATACAAAGAATTTCCAAGGATAAAAACATGGCGAAATATTAAACCTTACAGTTTGTACTTATTTGGGTGTTGAATAGGTAAGTATACCAAAACTTTTGGCTGGGAGTGTATGATTACCCCCTTTAACCTCAGTCCCATTAATTGCTTTGTACTTACGCATGTTCGATAATGAATCGCGGTACGTATGGTGGAAATTATTAATAGAAGTCGTTATGGTTGATGAAAGCACAGCTCACAATAATGGGGGGAATGGCGAAAGGAGCATTAAGAAAGAATGGTTTCTTACAACAAGCACTTTCCCATTTGCGTCCCGGTGCAGTAGAATGGACGCCATGTTCGTCGTGTCTTGATAGATGTCACCGATATCTGTGTCGGCCTGAAAGAGGAAGGAACAATTATAACAACTCCGCACAGTGCAGGCTGTACGTACGTGTGTACATACATAAAAGCAAGCCGATTTTTTCGTCGTTCAGACGTTATAAAGGAGTAATGCAAACCTTTGGCCCATAATCGTAAAAATCGTCTTGTCGCGACAGACCTGTTTTCCTGTCATCGTCAGTCGTGTTTGGTGAAGCGTACCAAGGATTGATGGAATGAAAAAAAAAACGATGGGACCCGATGGATTACGCGAACGGTGATTCAAGAGAGTATTAGGTTGTTGTAAACAGAGAGCGATTGATTCCGTGATGACAAATGGTTCGAGACTAATTCTTGAACAAATTTTATTGGATGAACTACGTTCCGACGGATGCTATAAACTTTTAGCTGATGAAAATTTTTAAATCTATTTATATCAGTATTATCAATTTTTGGGAATGATTCCTTAAGTTCTGTAGTGATACGTAGTAAAGTCCAAAAATCTTCGCCTTTCCCTATTTTGAGCATACGTGGAAAAATATGAATTGGCGAGGATATGAAGCTAATATTAAAGACACCAATGCCATTTGTTTCATTCTTATGCGTTCAGTCTTTGATTTGCAGTGTAAATGTAACCTGTTCGCGTTACGTCGAATCTACGATAAAAGAAGATATGTAGTACGTCAATGAAAATTCACACACCCCTTCGTAATATATATAGCGATGCTTCGCCTAAATATTCAACTGTAAAACAATAGGTAATGTTATTTAAAATGGGAAGAGAATCTCTGGAAGACAATCCACACGGCGCGGCGGTCGCCCCATCCAAAACATATTTTGGGATTGCGATGGCATATTGCTGATCAATTTCAAAGTAAAAAATATGACGGTAAATGCAGAATACTATGCCAACTTAATTCAGAAACTCTATGCTGCTATTAAAGAGAAAAGGAGGGGTAAACTTTTAAAAGGAATGCGTCTCTTTCACAACAACGCATCTGTTAACGCTACTTACGTAGTGAAGAGTGTTATAAAAAAAATTCCGAAATTCCTCACCCACCGTACCTACAGTTCCAAATGGTTGCTAGCAATTATTATTTATTTTCAAAATGGAAATCTAATCTTCGCGAATGGAAGTTTAACTGCAATGCATAAGTACAGGAAGCTGTTTTGAAGTGTTTTGCAGACAAAGACAAAAATTATTCTTCTGAGGGTATAAATATGTTAATTTTCCGTTATAACAAATGTAGTGAAAAAATAAGTACGTATATACAGTGGCGAACGAAATAATGGTTAAAGGATAAATAATACGAAAAAAAAACACTATAATTTTTCAAAAAAAGGAACTATGTAGTGGTGATGAGTTTTTCATATACAGGGTGTCATTTAAGTGTTAGTTCAATCGGATATTGGGTGATTGTACGTGAAAAAATAAGTTTTCGAGAAAATCGCCTTTGAAAATCTGTCGGATGTGTGTGCATTTAAAGATGACTTTGTTAGCGCGACTGTTCATTACATTCCATTTCTACTTAGGACCCTGACGAATACACGTGTTTCAGATTAGTGTTCAAAATAGATTTGCTTGAACACAAAGAAGTCTCGAATGACAAAATTTAATTCTATATTTTCGATTTATTTTTTTCAGAAGAATCACCCCGTATCTGGTCGTGCCACTGGTTATATGACACCCTGTGTATGTTGATACATAATAATTATAAAGTAATAAAAAACAACAAAATCATGCATAAGAATGAAAAAGAGTGTGGTTTATTTAAAATAATGCAACAGGGGAAGAAACTAGCTAGACAAAAAGACACAAGTTTCTATGATTATGTTTTCTATGTTTGCACACGTATTGTTGATCACATTTTATACATATACAGAGTGTCTCAGCTAACTTGATCACCTCGAATAATATCTTAGCGGTACACTTTATAAAAATGTTGAGGCATCGAACTTAAATCGCATCAAGGGGTACATCTTATAAGGTACCTTTTCTTCTTTTGTGGGTGGAGGCATTTCAGACATTCGAAGGTCACCTTGATGTTTTTAACAGAATGACCTATTTTTTGTACCATAGATCGATAGAGCATCAAATTCTGAGTAAAAATGTGTCCTTATCCTGTCATTATGGTTGTATAGAGATACTTCCCATTACATAATATGTTACGAAAAAAGACAACATACTAATCATAACGGTAAAATTAATTTACTGATTGCCCGGTCGTAGATCGTACCGGCCAACTTGATTGTGGAGTCACCTACAACTTTTCAGTCATTAAATTACAGGAGAAATCTTAAGGGGGTACACAGGTAGTAGACGGCTAAAATGGATGGTTTCTTTGGAGTTAGATTTTAGGACGACTAATAACTCAAACCATTTGCTCCTTCACCAATTCTTACATAGAAACGTGTATTTTAAAATAAGTATAAGATGTGTATTTCGAAATAAGAAAATACACAACCGTGTATTTTAAAATAGGAAAATTCGCAATATATTAATAATTAATTAAACCGCGAGACATCATAGTGAATGCTTACGTAGCGCGCGCGGCGATGTGGTGGACACGATTCCTATTGAACGACTCATCTAAAAGCAAAATCGTTGTAAGTGAGTATTTTGTAATTCAAAATCTACGAAGTGGAACTGACTCATTAAAATCGCATAACAATAAACAATTTTATTAAATATTTCCCACAGAATATTTCATGAAAATCGTTCAAACTTGGTATTTGTTGTATAACTCCACGGATTTTACATGAGTCGTTTAATGGGAATCGTGTTCACCACATTTCTTGTTTTAAAATATATGTTACATCCCTATGAAAGAATTGTTAAAAGAGCAAATGGTTCGAGTTATTACTTGCTCTACAATCTAACTCAAAAGAAACCGTTCATTTTAGCTGTCTAATATTTATGTACCCCGTTAAATCGGATAGGGCTGGTTTAAGAATTACATGTTAATTCTAAAAGTAATCACAACTCGGAACAGTTGTACGCCACCGTTAACTCTTGCATACGCATCCCATTGGAGGGTTAAAAAAAAACTGGTGAAAAATTTTATATGATATATTCCGTCCTACTGGTGTCATGATGTTTGCTGAACATTAACCGAATCCCCTTCAGCCCACTCGATAGGGCTGCCCTAAACATTGCCTGGTGCCAACGGTGGGCGCCCGTGCCTGCGAAACGCTAGGCTGACCAGCACTGACATAGGCGTACGATGAAGTGTTTAGTAAAATCGAAAAACATGCGATCTTCTTTAACACTTACGCCTGTCACCTTCTCGTAGTGGAGGCCGTCAGGTTGCGACGCATTCTTCATGACAGTCCACATCGGCAAGCGGTTCGCTGTCAGCAACCCTTCCGTTTGCTTCAGTGACAGACTGATGTCCTTCCCAAATGCTTTCAGGTGTATCTCCGGCTGCTCCGTGCTCCTCTTGTGCGCCGAATGTAGCACAGGCACGATTTCGTACGTCGGTACTGAAATTAAAATGCAACATGATCGCCCGTAAAGCGGCTATTGGTGTTTTCTTTTAAGAACATGTTCGCTGTGTAGATGTCATGTCATTTGATGTATTTGATATGAAGTATACGATGCGTTGTCGTTAACAATTAGGTGTTCACTGACAGTCTAATGATTCAATTGGTAGGGCAAAAGACCCATTTACTGTCACCTACGGAATTACTGTCATCTTAGACTGTTCTACTTAAAATAACAAATAAACGTTATAAAATTATACATAAAGAAAATTCTGCGTGCAATTAAAACTGTAATTCATACGATTGAAAAAACAGCACTTAATTTCCTTTTTCCATTAATTCTTGTAAAATTATTAAAAATTTTTAGTTCATTGGAAGAGTAAAAACAACGACTTACTTACTAGCGAAAAGGGAAAACAAGGTACTAAAGGAAAGACTATAGTTGGAATATTTGACCTAGTAACATAATAAAATCTAATGTTTTAGATAATATGAAGATCATAGAAAATAATGTCGATCATAATTCAACGAATCGTTAAGTTTTTTAGTTTAATATTTGGATAACAGTGATTGGTACGAGTCTTTTAATAATTTTTAATTACTGTCATGTCAGTAATTGCTTACGAGAACAAAGCTTTATGCTATTAATGTCACCAAGACGGTCTGCAGTCACGTGCATCCTAACCTAAAAAAATGACAGCATTTAGGTACATGAGGTGACAGTATTTTATTTAGGTGGTAGTAATTAGGATATCAGTAATTCGATCGAAGACGTTTTATGGGTGATAGTAATAATTTTCGAGATATATTTTTGTTGAATGTCAACAAAAGATTTAGTGTTATAAGGTTATAGCTTGTATAAGTTGGTAGAACGTTAAATGGGGCTTTTTTGTTATTAACCGCCGGTGTGCGTTGTTCAGTTGTTTCTGAGGCTTCTTCTTGCTGTCATGTAAAGCGTAACCAGTTTCTTTGTGTGTTCTTTTGTAGTCAGTATTTGGTGTGTAAAAATAAAGTTAAAGTTTCCATAAACCTTGCATAGCCCACTTATTTAAATAATAGCAATTTTTGAAACTAACGAATTTATAAACAAAAGTTGAGTTTCAGAAAGTCATAACAAATTTTCCCAGATTTGCCATCATGTACAGCTAGTCGTACATGGTTGTTAAAATTAAAAAAGCATATGGTACTGAATCGCGAAAAATTACAAAGTTCATTTTAACACTAAACATACCATAACGGGTCAAATGACCCATTTTGAACTTTTGCATTGAAAATGCACGTATAATTTTATTGCGTTTGCACATTTGACTTCATGACTTTTTCTAAGTAATTAATGTACAGTTATAAAAAGTTTTTTTTTTTTGTTTTGTTTTGTTTATTCTGAGTAATCCTTGTTGTATACCGATATCTACCACAACGGGTCATTTGACCCGGAGAGAATTTTTTTGTTTTATGAGATTATCTAGTCATATTTGTAGTCAGTAAGTTGCACATTCTTCCAAAGACTGTTGCGTAAAGTAGTTCAACGAAAATAGCTCAGAATAATTTCAAGAAAATATCAAATTTTAGATTGAAAATAGCTTTTTAGTGTAAGAAAAAGTGGCAAAAATTGAAAGTCTTGGTAAGTACCTAGCTTATATTTTATTTTGATAGCTATAGTAATACAGATCATTTTTTACCCAGAAAAAATGTCGAAGCAAACAAGACAGTACAAGTTGTGTGATTTTCATCGAAAATTTTTACAACAGATAATTGTACTCTTACAATCTATAAAAGTAAGCCAACAAAAAAAGTACTTTTACTTAGTTCTAAACATAAATTCGTTAAAGTAGAAAACAATGATAAACGTTTACCTGAAACTGTTTCATATTACAATAAAACCAAATTTGGTGTAGACATGACCGATCAAATGGCGAGGAAATTTACTACAAAATCTAAGTCTTGCAGATGGCCTCTCCAAGTTTTTTTCAATATCCTTGATTTAGCTGGCATAAATGCCTGGATTTTGTACAAGCAAACGACAGGAGAAAATATCTCGAGACAAGATTTTTTACTCAAGCTAGCAGAAGAACTTGGCGCCGATTTTCGAGAAGCCCGTGAACAACCAAAACAAGAAACAAATACGAAAGGATCGTTGCCTAAGTCTACTACAGATGCTTATAAACGTATGAGATGTCAAATAGGATACTGTAAAGAAAATAAAACCAACAAAATTTGCTCTAAATGTAAAAAATATGTTTGCGGAAAATGTACAATGGAAACACTTATATGTAAAAAATGCGTTGAACTATGAATTAAAAATTTTTATTTTTTGCTTTTGTAATAGAAATGCTCAACATACTATTTTGTTTAATTATAATAAATTTAATTTATATTTTTATTTCCTTCCTAACATCCATATTTCATACATTCAAGCATGAAACATAAAGTCGGGTCATTTGACCCGCTATGGTAGAAATAGGTATATATTAAGTCTTGGTATGATTAGTGTTAAGGTCCAATGCTGATAGAGAAAACGAACAGAGTTGAAGTTTACACAACTTTTTGGAGCGTGTTAAATCGTATATCGATTATTACGGATTTGAGAATTTGTACAATTCGGATCAAAGTGATTTCAACCTGGAATTACATTCTGGACGAACTTTGGCAATGCAAAGTTCGAAGAAAGTAGAAACTGTTATACAATCATTTCCATCCACAACTCACAATTACACTATACAACCCACTATCCTTGCAAGTGGAAAACTACTGTCTCCTCTTTTCGTCATGTTAAAAGAAGCATTTGGAGAATTTGGACCTTGGGTACAGCAGACTATGTTCAAGGTAGCGAACATTTTTGCTACAGCGTCAACATCTGGAAAACTTACAAACTAACATTTTAAAACTTAATTAAAGGAAGTTAACTTTCATAACACAAACGATAAGACTGTTTTATTATCAGATTCTTGGAGTGGTCATTGTAGTCATAGTATTGAAGAGGCTACACCAGAAAATAAAGAAATAGCAGCATTTACGATTCCAGCAGGAACTACAAAACATTTACAACCATTAGACGTGTACGGATTTCGCATGTGGAACAATTTTGTTTCGCCGCTTTTCAGACATAGTCCTTTTATTGCATTATGACATTAATTTCCACGCGAGAGACAATATTTTAAACCTTCAGTGACTGGTCCATGATCAGTTTTCTTCGCCGCGATTTGAAAATTTTATTCAGTATTCGTGGTATAAAAGCGGATACATGTCAGTGAAACCTCCTCGTTTTGAAAATCACGTAGAATTCTGCTATACGCCGGATAATGAGCCACAATGCCATATATGTGGTGATGTAGCTATTATTACTTGTGCTTGGTGCCGAAAGCCACTATGTTTGAAGCATTTCATCAACGATTATCGTTATTGTCATGACTATGTTTCTTAAGTTATTCGAATTACTCGTTCCGCGTTAAAATTGTCAATTTAATCCATCTGCTCTGGAGTGCGTATAGCTGTAACTGTTTTATAAGATGCAATACAAATTTAATAAAGTTAACTATTATATATTGCAAAAATAATTGTTTTTCAATTACACGTATAAATAACGTTGGCTGATAATGCAATATCGTCCGATACGACTCGATTTAGTATCGCGAGGTGACTCAAGGGGCATGATCTTGCGCACGGCAGGGGACATAAATAATCAAAATCTGCGAAACTGTAGGAGGCAATTTGAAAAACAAATATATCAATGAATTTGGAATAAAATGCTCGTTACTTTTTGTTATTATGTAAATTTGAATAAGTTGTAAAATAAAGTTGTAAAAAATTTTTTTGTTACAAACAAATTATACTTTGGACAATTTGTTAGCATCATATTATTTTACATAAAAAAACCGCAAACCTCGTCCGTTAAAAGTTTTCACGTATCTCCTTTGGTTTTCGAGATAGTACTTTCGGGTCGAAACTTCGAGGGGTGGTTTCACCCCTTAATGTCACGTCTCAGCCGATAAAAAAAAAATACGTATCCCTTATTTTTGACTACTTAACAGACATATGAAGTTTCATCAAAATCGGAGGAGGACACTTCCGTGCCGTTCCTTATAAGTATAACTAGAATAAACCATTTTTTAAAGATCTTTGTTTCATTTTATGAAAATAAAAATTAAAAAATATTTTTTGTTACGAGTCCGGGCCGTAGCAATGTGAGAGACCGGCGAGTGTAGGTGTTCATCGTAATATTTTCTGAAGGAAATGAATAAAAGTATTACTGTATGATGTGTGTGACGTAACGTCACTAGAGCGGCCCGCCGCACAGTCGTTCCAAACGCCTGAATTGCGGCCAAAACTCGGTTTTTTCAATATTTTGTTTTGACAAAGGTTGATGAAAACTTTAGTAGAAAAATACTTGGGGATATTTATTTTGAAAAGATTTTTCTTCTGTCTTTTTTTTGCGTGAAATTTTAACTGAAAGTTAGCAATAGCGGAAAACTTAAAACAGACGAACTTTGGACACATCATAATATTTAAAATATAACTCTACAATGGTTGAAAATTTGGAGTATCTACCGAGTTTACCACAAACAAAAACGTCTAAAATATCAATTTAATGTATAATTATAGAACCTGATAGCGGTCAAAAATATTGGAGGCAGTTAAAAGCGTGACCTGTTGTCTTTACGTTTTTATTTTTATTTCTTGCTAAATAAAGCTTTTCCAAATCTTCCAGAACTAGTGCTTTTTAATTTGGAGTGTAAGTAAGAATGTAATAAACAAATTCAGAAAGGAATTAGGTGCGATCATCTACGATTTCGGCGTCAATCCGCTTTTACTTTATAGGCGACAGCGGCTGCAGCGGCTGAGGTGGCTGCAGCGCGCAGCGCATAACAATCTGTTTGCCATTTTATTAAGGAATATGAATATTTTTTATGCCTTCAACAGTACACAAAATTTTAGTTCACGGAAAAGACGTTTTAAACTCTACTAGTCTGCTGATTGGTCAGATGTCGGAAGAAGCCCAGAAATGTAGAAACAAAGATTTCAAAAGATTTCGGCAATTTAACACAAGAAAATGTTCGAGGTATATAACAAATGAATACTTGATGCATAACTTGCTAATATCATCAGATCCTTTTATTTCCAATTTGACATCGCAATGGTCAACTCCATCTGTCGAACTTGAAAAAGGCACAAAAAATCTTTCATCAAATTGTAACCATGCAGAAGACACGGAAGATGTAGAAAACATGGAAGAAGGCTAACGTATTCTTAATAAAATTTGCATTATTTGATCATATTTATTTTTTATGTTATCTCGATTTAATTTTTTATAAAATTTCTCGAAATATTTTGTTCGTAAAATTAATTAAATTATATTAATTCTTGAATAAATTCCATAATTTACGACTAAATATATATTTTTCTTTCGTGTTTTTAGAATTTGTTGTTTTTAGTTTACTATATTTATCTGAAATTACATAAATAGTAATAATCTTAAATTATATGTATACAGGATGTTTCCTTTAAATGGAAACGGTGGAAGATCTCACGAAGGATTAAAATTTATAAAAAAATGTTCATACAAAAGTTGTTTGGTACAAAGGGGGACATTACGTGGTATAAATAATTTTTCTATAAGTGTAGTAGTGGGGGAGATATCAAAGTCAAGTTAATTTTTTTAAATGGAACCCTGTATTTTTTTATTTATATTATAATAGTGTTTCTTGAGACGAATACAATGAACTGCCACATGATATCATTCCGAGTTGTAAAATATCATAAATTAAATAGAAAGTAGTCAGATCAACACGGATTGTGTGTCGTAAGTCAGCTGAACTGTACGTGACTGTGCCATCTACTCGTACCAGACCGATTGTTCCGTTTTTAATAAAACATTCATGGTATGGAACAACACCAATATTGTAGCAAATATGAGGAGTTAAGCATAAATAATGGATTTTAAATTTCACTTACCACTATGTAACTTGTAGTATCAAGAATTAATTAATAATTTTTTACGTCATTTATTCTTCAACATGCCCACCATCGTTACAAATATACGTTTCTATTCTGTTTAAAAATTCTCTTTCGAGACTTTTCAACATCTTGTCCGTTATTCTTTCGCATGTGACTACAATCCTGTTTCGTAAATCATCTTAAAATCTTACTAATTTATCACTTCCTACTACAGGGAATATCATGTGGCAGTTTATTGTATTCGTCTCAAGAAACACTATCATAATATAAATAAAAAAATACAGGGATCCATTTAAAAAAATTAACTTGACTTTGATATCTCCCCCACTACTACACTTATAGAAAAATTATTTATACCACGTAATGTCCCCCTTTGTACCAAACAACTTTTGTACGAACATTTTTTCGATAACTTTAATCTTTCGTGAGATATTCCACCGTTTCCAGTTAAATGAAACACCCTGTATATGTCACACAAATGTTTAAAAAACTTGTTATTTCGGAACCAAGGTTTCAGAAATTTTTGGTTTTTCTGTAATCCCTAAAGAATATTTTCAAAGTTACTGTATGATATTTTAGCAAATTTAATTCCCGACAAAACGAGCAAAAAAAGATAAAAATTTGTTGAGAATTCACTGAGTTACGGAATTGAATCCCCCAAAAGTTACTTCGGAACCACCGTGCACCGTAACAGGGAGTAGGTGAGGAGATCACGGAAGCACGGCGGCCGAGACCACCGGTGCCGCCGTCCGCCGCAAGATGGCCACGCGCCGTGAGTCGCTTCTCGCTCGCGAAGTAGCCCGTTACGGGCGATAAGAGCCACGAACCGCGGCAGATAGGCAGTGATTCCTGAAGTTCGAGTCTTGACTCCGTAAGCAGACTCTTTTCGTCCGAGTCGACAGACTTCGGTCTGTAGTACGCACAGTCACACTCGACTTCCGCTCAGCTTTCGGTCTGCCATATCATCCGCTCCGCTGCCGCAGGGTCTGGGCATTCGCTCAGTAACACCCGACCTCCGCTCAAACTTCGGTGTGCCATAGCATCCGTTCCGTTGCCGGGTCTGTGCTTTCACGTAATCATACCCGTCCTCCGCTTAGGCTTCGGTCTGTTACAGCATCCGTTCCCCTCCTCGGTCTGTGCTTTCGCGCAGTCATACTCATCCTCCGCTCAGGCTTCGGTTTACCATAGCATCCGTTCCGCTACTGGGCCTGTGCATTCGTTCGGTCATACCCATCCTCCGCGCTCAGGCTTTGGTCTGCTATAGCATCAGTTTCGCTGCCGGATGGGTCTGTGCTTTCGCTCAGACGTGTACCCATTCTGCGCTGAGGCCTCGCTCTACCATAGCGTCCGTTTCGCTGCTGGGTCTGGGTATTCGCTCAGTCATACCCGTTCTCCGCTCGAACTACGGTCCGTCATAGCTACCAATTACCTACCGGGTCCGGGCCCTCTTCCGAGCCACCACCGTAAAGCGGCTCGGACTCCGTGTGCGGCAGCCGCACAAGAACCGTTCGACCGCGCCTCCATGAGGCATCACCGTCCGGACCTCGGGAAGCCCTGTGTCACGGGGAAACCTCGCGGATGCCGCGCCGATGAGACTGCCGTACCGATAACCGACTCGCCGCCGCCAAAATCTACCAGTCAACCGCATCATCGTCCGACAACACTGCTGTACACATGTTGAATAAATCTGTATTTACCACCGAGAACCTCACTTGTCCAGTTCTTTCAACAACACTGGCATAGCGACTGAGTCGGCATCCCACTCTTCTCGCCTTACCGGCAACGTCCGTTGCATGTATTAACATTGTAAAAAGTATGTATAAGAAGCAACCAGATTTAATTTGATTGTTCTCATGGTTGCTAAACAATGTATTAGGGCCACCATAAAATATTAAATATAAATCGATTTTATCTTCTGAAGACAGATGCCGTCAACCGCGAGAAATTATATTTTTTAACACTAATTACCAGACTCGTGTCCCGTTTGAAACACCGATAACATCTCTTCCCTTGTCATGTGTTCGTGGATCTGCAACAAACAAGAAATTCACCATAAGCTCTCACACTTCAGATGGGAGACCATTTTTGTACGCAGTTTCTTATGTACAAGACGAACTAATTTTTCGTATGTCAAAAGAATTAATTTACTTTTGTTCAATTAACTAAGAATTAATATCATGTTCAAGTTAATATATAATTTTTAGTAATATTATTAATTCAATATTATTAGTTCAAATTAATATATAATTTTTAGTAATATTATTAATTCTTAGTAATAATATTTGTTGAATTTGTATTGTATTAATCCTGATATGCACAACATTTTTATTTCAAAGTAGAACTTTTTTCTTCATAGCATTATTCTGTTTAATATCCTTTACAATATTCTATAAGAAATTATCGAAATTTTTAGTGTGCTTGTAGTAATTTTTAAGTAGTTTTTAGTAAGCAGTGCCACTTAAAACTGTGCAACTTGAAAAACAAAGAAACACCCACCTGTTTATGTGTTTATATAGCAGGACCATCGGCATAGTTGGGTTAATAAATGGAATTAGCCAAGCGTGAAGAAATGACTAATTAAAGCAGAAACAATAAATGGCGTACTCGACTGACACGAAACCATTATGCAAAGATATTATGAAACACCACTTTACAACCTGTAGATTTTTTGTTTTCTGGGAGTATAATTTTTTCATTTATCGATCACTATGTGATTTTTCAAATTTTAACTTTGTACTGCTATTTAAGGCTATTGTGGGGTCGCTGCTTCGTGGATTTGATGAACTCTTGGTCTTAAGGAGTGCGTGCCGATGTTATCGGTGTGAATGAGCGTGTGCGTGAGGAGGTCGGTTTTCGGGGATGGAGATGCGGGGGAAGGGACTGTGAATCGAGAGAGCGAGGAGTGTCGTGTGAAAAGTCGTGTGAGAATTCTAGGGAGCGAGTTTGGAAAGCGAGTGAGCAAGTGTATTGTGTGACTTTGTTTTTTTTTCCTTTTCTTTCATTATTAAATATTCTTGTTTTAAAAAATATCTCTATTTACTAAAAATCCCTACACTATTAATCTCGTGTCCTCTGCGTTATTGAGATATTTTCTCGGCAGACATGGTTCTTGGCCGAGAGTGACGTGTTGAAACATCGACGAAAAAGTACATAATTGCGGCCGTATCGTGAGTACAATAAAGGCCCGATGCAGACGAGCAAGTTTTGTGGCGCGTTGTCGCAGCGGGTATTACACGCTCGTCTGAATGTAAAAGTTCGGTGCACATTTTGTCACAGCGGGCCAGCGATATCCGACAGTCGATTTTCACCTGCCGCACAGTGGCGTATTTGACCCGAAAAGCTGGTCAAAACTATTTCAAAATTTACTCAATTTTCAAAATCTTATAACTTTGTTACTATTTATCCAAAGTTTTTTTTTTTTTTATTGAGCGTTTAAGGTCACATGCACCTTATAAGTTATTAGTGACCACGGTTGGGTAACTTAGTGTAGCCAATCGTATTTAGAGTAATTTATATAATTTGATATCTTTTAAGAAGTCTAGAACTCTTTTACACGAATCTATTTCTCGTAGGATCGTGAGTGAGTTTTGTAGATTGTATTGCATCCTCTTCGCATTATATTTAGGGCAAGTTGTCAAGATGTGTTCGACAGAATTTTGAACGTTGCAAGTGTCGCAGATATTTGCTTCGGTTTTTGTGATCAGATATGAATGTGTCCAGTTTGAGTGTCCTATTCTTAGTCGGGTTATTTTTACTTGATCTATTCTATTTAACAGTGACGCTGGGTTGAAGTCATTTATGCTGTTACGGACTTTGTGCAGTTTAGTTGGTCTAC